>NC_066551.1:12615147-12677647 GCF_024679095.1 Eriocheir sinensis
AGGCAAGTAGTTCAGGATGAGATAGATAAAAGAAGAACAAGTCGCCAGGTCCTGACGGGATATTTCCGAGGGTATTAAAGGAGTTAGGTGATATAATCAGTGACCCACTAACCGACATCTTTAAGATGTCGGTAAATACTATATGTGCCGAGCCTATGGAAAGTAGCTAATGTGACGCCGATTTTTAAAAAGGGGACAGGTCAGTTGCTTCAAACTATCGCCCAATTAGCTTAACATCGGTTATAGGAAGATGCTGGAGTCCATAATAGCCAGGAACATTCGGGAGCATTTAGAGAAACATAGCTTAATTCACGACTCGCAGCATGGGTTCACAGAAGGTAGGTCATGCCTCACCAATCTCTTGTCCTTCTACAATAAAGTATTTGAGGCGGTTGACAGAGATGAAAATTATGATGATCTATCTTGATTTTAGTAAAGCGTTTGACAAAGTTCCTCACCAACGACTGTTGCTTAAATTACAGGCTCACGGAGTAGAGGGTAAAGTTTGAACTGGGTCAAGGCGTGGCTTAGCAATAGGAAGCAAAGAGTGCAAATCAATGGTAAAAGATCTGACTGGGGATGTGTTACGAGTGGGGTCCCACAAGGTTCGGTATTAGGTCCACTTTTGTTTATTATTTATATCAATGACTTAGACACAGGAATTAGTAGTGATGTTAGTAAATTTGCAGATGATACCAAGATCGGTAGAGTAATTGAGTCGGATCAGGACGCTAGTATTCTCCAAGGTGAACTCAATAGATTATATGATTGGGCGGATAAATGGCAGATGGAGTTCAATGTAGGGAAGTGCAGTATTCTGAGTGTGGTAGAACAACCCCTCACATAACTATTGCTTAAATGACACTCTCATAAGTAGGTCTGGGTGCGAGAGGGATTTAGGGGTCTTAGTGAGCTCTGATCTCCGTCCAAGGGCACAATGCACTCAAGCTAGAAATCGAGCTAATAGGGTACTGGGATTTATTTCAAGGAGCGTAAGCAACAGAGGCCCCAAGTCTTCCTTAAACTATATTTAGCATTAGTTAGACCTCATCTTGACTATGCGGTTCAGTTCTGGTCACCCTACTATAGAATGGATATCAAAATGTTAGAATCGGTGCAGAGGAGGATGACTAAGATGATTCAGGGGTTGAGAAACTTGCCATACGAGGAAAGACTCAAACAGTTAAACTTGCATTCTCTAGAAAGGCGAAGGGTGCGTGGAGACATGATCGAGGTTTATAAATGGATGAAGGGCCTTAATAAGGAGACATTCATAAGGTTTTGTTGGTAAGAGAACCGGTAGGACACGAAGTAACGGGTTTAAACTGGATAAATTCAGATTTAACAGGGACATAGGCAAAATTGGTTTACTAACAGGGTGGTGGATGAGTGGAATAGGCTTTAGCAGTCATGTGGTGAGTGCCAATACAATTGTCTCATTCAAACATAGACTAGATAAATTCATGGACAGCGATGTTAGGTGGGGTTAGATACACGGGAGCTTAGGGTCAAAGGAGCTGCCTCGTACAGGCCTACCGGCCTCTTGCAGACTCCTGCGTTCTTATGTTCTTATGTTCTTATTACATATATATATATTACATATATATATATATATATATATATATATATATATATATATATATATATATATATATAGATATATATATTTTTTCTTTATTACGTTGTTGCCTATTGCGCCGGTAGGCATCTTCCTGGTGGGGCCTGATGGTCGGCCCAAGGCTTCTTCCAGGTGGGGCCTGATGGTCAGCCCAGCCTGTTCTGGCGCAGGCAGTGTTTATAGTGGCGCCATCTTGCATTGGCTCATGCTGCCCCGGAACTCGTACTTGATTCGCTTGGACGGCTTCCTCTAGAGTCCGGGTTGATGGGTGGTCTTCAGGACAGCATGTGGGTAGTTTTAAGCCACTCGGCGGTGACCGAAAATCCGAGAGGTAGCGTGAGGATTCGAACCCGCGTCGTCCATCATGCGGCGAATGTGGGTCCAGTACGCTATCACTTCGGCCACCGCCTACCCAATAAATAAATATACATATATATAAATATATATATATATATATATATATATATATATATATATATATATATATATATATATATATATATGTATATGTATATATATATATATATATTGATAGATATAGATATAGTTATAGGTATAGATATATAGATATAGATACATAAGTAGGGAGCTAGTGATTAGACAGATAGATAGACTTGAAGTCACTAAGGCGCCAGGGCCAGATGAACTTTTCCCCAGGGTAATAAAGGGATGTGAAACTGAAATCAGTGGGCAGTTAACGGAAGTATTTAGGAAGGCGCCAGACACAGGGGGGTGCCTGTTTCATGGAGGCAGGCACACGTTATTCCAATATTTAAGAAGGGTGACAAATCTTCTTTGGAGAACTATAGGCCAATCAGTTTGACGTCAGTTATAGGTAAAATGATTGAGACAATAATAGCTGATAGTATTAGGGACCATATAGACAGACATAATATAATTCACGACTCACAGCATGGGTTTACTAAAGGAAAGTCGTGCCTCACTAATCTTATATCCTATTACAATAGAGTATACGAGGCAGCTGACAATGATGAGAGCTATGATGTGGTTTATTTTGATTTTAGTAAGGCCTTCGATAACGTACCTCACCAGAGACTGTTGAATAAAGTCAGGGCTCATGGGATAAGCGGGAAGGTATTTGATTGGATTAAGGCGTGGATTAGCGACAGGAAACAGAAGGTTACCATTAACGGTAAAAAATCCGAATGGGGTAATGTTACCAGTGGGGTTCCTCAAGGTTCAGTTTTAGGTCCGCTTTTATTCATTATCTACATCAATGACATAGGCAATGGGATAACTAGTGACATAGGTAAATTTGCAGATGACACCAAAATAGGACGCACTATTAGGACAGGGGAGGATGCTAGACCACTGCAGGAGGATCTCAACAAACTGTCAGCTTGGTCAGAGAAATGGCAGATGAATTTTAACATCACCAAGTGTAGCGTACTTAGTGTAGGAACACGCAACCCATTACACGGGTATAGTTTAGACTCCACAGCGATAGGCAGGTCTGAGTGTGAAAGGGATTTGGGAGTGTTAGTGAACTCTGACCTAAAACTAAGGAAGCAATGTATTAGTGCGAGGAATAGGGCTAACAGGATATTAGGCTTTATTAACAGGACGGTAACCAACAGAAGTGCAGAGGTCATCCTCAGACTCTACCTATTTAGCGTTAGTTAGGCCACACTTAGATTATGCTGTCCAGTTTTGGTGCCCACACTACAGAATGGACATCAACTTGCTAGAATCAGTTCAGAGGAGGATGACCAAGATGATTCAGGGGCTGAGGAACCTCCCGTATCAAAATAGGCTGAAACATCTAAACTTACATCCACTAGAAAGACGAAGAGTGCGGGGAGATCTGATAGAAGTATTCAAATGGGTCAAGGGTTACAACAAAGGCGATATAAGTAAAGTACTGAGAATTAGCCAGCAGCAGGATAGAGCTCGCAGTAATGGATTTAAATTAGAAAAGTATAGATTTAGGAGAGATATAGGCAAGCATTGGTTTAGTAATAGGGTGGTGGGGGAATGGAATAGACTCAGCAATCACATAGTTAGTGCAGGGACGATAGCTTGCTTTAAGAGTAGACTGGATAGCTACATGGACGAGGACGACAGGTGGCAGTGAGGTGTGGGTGCAGTAAGGTGACGGGGTACTGGTGCGTGCCTAGTACCGCCGATATAACGAGGACCAAGCCTCTACCTATAACCCCTGTAACTACACCTCACCCACCGTGAGTACAGGCCGGGGGATTCTGGAGCTGCCCTGTGTAGCCACCCGGCCTCTTGCAGTTTCCCAATGTTCTTATGTTCTATATATATATATATATATATATATATATATATATATATATATATATATATATATATATTTATATATATATATATATATATATATATATATATATATATATATATACACACACACACACACACACACACATATATACATATACATATGCACCCACAGACACCCACCCACACCCACACCCGCATATACGAGCGCGCAAAAGTTTCTCATGTTTTCCATCCTGGATGGAAAACATGAGAAACTTCCTAACTGTTTTTCAGGACCGCCCACACCAGGAAAGTTTGTATGGAAACTCAGCTTTGATATTTCGAAGGTGTTAATGAGGCTCGTAAAAGGATCTCCGCCTGTCAGATTATGGCTGCAGGCTGATGGAAGCTGGAATGGCTTTTCTGTGCCTGGTGTCGATTCGTTGTATTTAGGGAGCCGCCGTTCGTAACAGTTCTTCAAAATCAGTGGTTGACCTTCCAGAAAAATTATTAATTAATTAAACCCTGCTCCATTAACTCTCGGCTCCACCAAAAGTAAGTCATTCTGTAATGCTCAGCTTTCTATAAACTACCGCACCCATACGCGTTTCCTTGTCTTCTTCTTGCTCTCCAGTGAGTGCAATAATAAGTAAAACACAGAGGTCATTGCAGCAGTCTCCGCACACACCGACATCTTGAGAACACCCTTGAGCTGTGGACAGGAAACATTGTTTCCCAAGGGTATTCAAATGTATGCCAGTGGGTTACCGAAACACTTGGGAAACGTCTGGGATTCATTGTTGTCATACAAAGATTCCCGGTGTGGACGCGCCTTCAGGGTTCAGCATAAGGAGAAATTAGGACCAATCAGCGCGCGCGGTGAGCGCGGGGTGCTGGGGGGGACTGGCCAGGCCGCCACCCACAAGTAAAGAAAATGGAATTCACGGGTAACTTGTGTGTGTGTGTGTGTGTGTGTGTGTGTGTGTGTGTGTGTGTGTGTGTTGCCTGCGGTGCCTGTGTGTGTGTGTATGGGTGTATGGGTGTGTGTGTGTTTACATAGATTTACATAGAAAATCAGACCACACAGACCCCATGGTCCAGACTTGGTGGTCTGTCCTTAAACCTAAGTGATTTTACATTAATCAGAAGACTCCAAACGTTGCATTTCTACTCTAGTTGATATTAAGTTGAAGGAAGTGACGGTCGAGCTTATTTTTGAAGGAGTCAATCGTGTTACACTGGACCACTGACGGTGGAAGCTTATTCCATTCTCGCACTACAACGTTGGTGAAGAAAAATTTGGTGCAGTCTGAATTTACTTGTCTACATCTGAGTTTTACGCCATTGTTCCTCGTGCGCAAAGTGTCATCGATCATAAACAATGTTGATCTGTCTACATTCGTGAAACCATTAAGTATTTTAAAACATTCGATCAGTTTTCCTCGGAGGCGACGTTTCTCAAGAGAGAACATGTTAAGGTAGAAAGCCTTTCTTCGTAGGATTTGTTGCGCAAGGAAGGGATCATTTTCGTTGCCCGACGCTGAACACCTTCTAATTTAGCAATATCCTTTGCATGGTGGGGAGACCAAAACTGTACCGCATATTCCAAGTGGGGTCTGACTAAACTGTTGTAGAGCGGGAGTATTACATCTTTATTCTTGAATACAAAGTTTCTTTTAATGAAGCCCAACATTCTGTTCGCTTTATTTGCTGCATCGATGCATTGCTGTGAGAATTTGAGGTTTGACGCGATTTTGACCCCCAAGTCTTTGACGCATTGAACGCTTTTGAGTTTAACGCCGAGCATTTCGTATTCGAACTTCTTATTCCTCGTTCCAACTTGAATGACCTGGCACTTGTCTACGTTAAATCCGACCAAGCTGAAATTTTGTGCAAATCCTCTTGGAGGCTTTGCCTGTCTTCGTCAGTGAGAACCGAGTTGCCAATCTTTGTGTCGTCTGCAAATTTACTAATGCGGTTATTGAGTCCAACATCCACGTCGTTGATGTAAATAATGAAGAGCACTGGGCCAAGGACCGAGCCCTGAGGGACGCCACTAGTGACAGGCGCCCACTCTGAGTTAAATCCGTCAATCACTACTCTTTGTTGTCTGTTGCTCAACCAATTCGCGATCCATTGGTTTACTTGACCGTCAATACCTATTTGCTTTAATTTGTAAAGTAATTTATGATGCGGGACTTTATCAAACGCTTTCTGGAAATCAAGATAGACTACGTCCAGTGATTTGGTTACGTCATAAACAGTGAAGAGGTCGTTATAAAAGGTTAATAGGTTTGATAGGCAGGATCTTTTGTTTCGGAAGCCATGTTGTGAGTCCCCAATCAATGAGTGGCTTTCAAGGTAATTCACAATTTTGTCTCTAATTATGCCCTCAAGTAGCTTACCTACAACCGAAGTTAGACTAATGGGCCTGTAATTACCTGGTACTTATTTGTCTCCTTTCTTGAAAATCGGTGTCACGTTAGCCTTTTTCCAATCTGAAGGGACGATGCCTTGTCGCAAGGACATATTGAATACGGTTGTGAGGGAGGAGAGTATTTCGCTCTTTGTTTCTTTCAGCAGAGTTGGATATACTTTGTCAGGTCCAGGACTTTTATTTGTTTTAAGTGAATGGAGAGCTTTAAGGACTTCATCGGTTGTTATTTCAAAATTAGGCAATGCATGCTCGAGATTTACAATAGTACTGGTGTTGGTGGTAGCGAGAGGAAGACTGTTAGTATTAAACACCGAGGAAAAGTAATTGTTTAAGAGGTTTGCAATGTGTTGGCTGTCAGTCACTAGTGCACCGTCGCTGTTTGTTAAAGGTCCAATACCACTTTTGATCGCCTTTCTGTTGTTTATGTAACTGAAGAAAGATTTTGGATTATTTTTACAGTTGGCTGCAATATTTTCTTCGTATCTACGCTTTGCCTGACCTACTAGTCTTTTTACTCGTCGCCTGGCATCATTATAAAGTCTAATGTTTTCGGGCGTGCTTTGTTCTTTTTTTAACCTGTAAAACAATTTTCTCTCATTGACTGATTGTTTAATTTCGCTATTAAACCACGGTGGGCTTTTATTAGTGTTAATTCGCTTCTCGCACAAGGGGACGAATGTGTTCTGCTGAGTGAGTAAGTGATTTTTAAGGCTTAGCCAGGCTTCCTCTACGTTGCCATCATCTGATAGTTGTATTTCTGTTAGTTTTTGTCGGATTTCTACGAAGTTAGCTCTTTTGAAATTGGGCACCTTTACTTTATTTTCAGTCACTGATGATTGAGCTTTAATGTCGACGCGCACTAATTTATGATCGCAAGAACCAAGGTGTTCTCCTACCGTGACACTACTGATTAGGTTATCTTGGGTCGTTATAACAAGGTCGAGTATATTATTTTGTCGAGTTGGCTCAGAAACCATCTGGCTTAGATAATTTTCTTCTAGAAATTCGATCATTCTATGTGACTCGCCTTCTGTACCTGACAGTGTCGCCCAGTCGATATGGGGGAGGTTAAGTCTCCTAATATCAGTGAGTCGCTGTTATTAAGTGACTGCCTTAAGACGCTGTACATTTCAAGGTCATCATTGAGTGATTGCCCGGGAGGTCTGTAGGTGACAGATATATTTAAGTTGACTTTTGCAATGTTTACTCGCACGCACAAATGTTCAACGTTACTGTTTCCCGGTGTTTTGTCAGTGGGTTGCAAATAGCTTTTGACATAAAGGGCGACGCCACCGCCTCTACGGTTTACACGATCTTTGTTGAAGAGTCTGTAGCCATCTATGTTGTATTCGGAACTTAAATCAATATTTGTGGTGTCGATAAATGTTTCGGTTATAGCAATTATGTCAAAATTTTCTGTTAAAGCAAGACATCTCAGTTCATCAAATTTGTTTCTTAGGCTACGCGCATTGAAACTAAGGATTTTTAAGTTATCTAGAGGCTTAGTAATAGAGGTGGTGGTACTTGCGGGATCACGGTTACGGGTTTGTTGCGATGCCTGTGAGTGTGTATGGGTGTATGGGTGTGTGTGTTGTCCGCGGTGCCTGTGAGTGTGTTTATGCGTGTGTGTTGTCCGCGGTGCCTGTGAGTGTGTTTATGCGTGTGTGTTGTCCGCGGTGCCTGTGAGTGTGTGTGTTGCTGTGTGGGGTGGGGTGGGGGGGATCTAGCCAGGCAAGAATTGATGGGTAACTATGCCATTTTTTTTTTTTTTTTTTACAGCAAAGGAGACAGCTCAAGGGCACAAAAAAGTAAACATTAATAAAAAAAAGCCCGCTACTCGCTGCTCCTAAAAAGAATCCAAAGAGGTGGCCGAAAGATAAGTCAGTTTCGGGAGGAGAGGTGTCCTGATACCCTCCTCTTGAAAGAGTTCAAGTCGTAGGCAGGAGGAAATACAGATGAAGGAAGATTGTTCCAGAGTTTACCAGCGTGAGGGATGAAAGAGTGAAGATGCTGGTTAACTCTTGCATAAGGGGTTTGGACAGTATAGGGATGAGCATGAGTAGAAAGTCGAGTGCAGCGGGGCCGGAGGGGAGGCATGCTGTTAGCAAGTTCAGAAGAGCAGTCAGCGTGGAAATATCGATAACAGATAGACAGAGAGGCAACATTGCGGCGGAATTTAAGAGGGAGAAGACTATCAGTATGAGGAGGAGAGCTGATGAGACGAAGAGCCTTTGCCTCCACTCTGTCCAGAAGGGCTGTGTGGTGGAGCCCCCACATGAGATGCATACTCCATACGAGGGTGGACAAGGCCCCTGTATATGGACAGCAACTGTGCAGGGAGAAGAACTGGCGGAGACGGTACAGAACGCCCAGCCTCGAGGAAGCTGATTTAGTAAGAGATGAGATATGAAGTTTCCAGTTGAGATTTTGAGTTAAGGATAGACCGAGGATGTTTAGTGTTGAGGAAGGTGATAGCTGGGTGTTGTCAAAGAATAGGGGATAGTTGTTTGGAAGATTGTGTCGAGTGGATAGGTGGAGAAACTGTGTTTTTGATGAGTTTAAGGACACCAGGTTCATATTTCCACAATCGGAAATAATAGTAAGGTCTGAGGCTAAGCGTTCTGCAGCCTCCAGCATTGAGTCGTTTAGTTCCTGAAGTGTGGGTCTTCTATTAAAAGAAGTTGAATAATGCAGAGTGGAATCATCGGCGTAGGAATGGATAGGACAGTTCGTTTTGGAAAGAAGATCATCAATGAACAACAGAAAAAGTGTGGGAGATAGGACAGAACCCTGTGGGACACCACTGTTAATAGATTTAGGGGAAGAACAGTGACCGTATACCACGGCAGAAATAAAACGGTCAGAAAGGAAACTGGAGATAAAGGTACAGAGAGAAGGATAGAAACCGTAGGAGGGTAGTTTAGAAAGCAAAGATTTGTGCCAGACCCTATCAAAAGCTTTTGATATGTCCAGCGCAATAGCAAAAGTTTCACCGAAACGGCTAAGAGGATGACCAAGAGTCAGTTAAGAAGGCTAGAGATCACCAGTAGAACGCCCCTTGCGGAACCCATACTGGCGATCAGATAGAAGGTCAGAAGTGGAAAGGTGCTTTTGAATCTTACGGTTAAGGATTGATTCAAAAGCTTTAGATAGACAAGAAAGTAAAGCAATAGGACGGTAGTTTGAGGGATTGGAGCGGTCACCCTTCTTAGGTACAGGCTGTGAAGGCATACTTCCAGCAAGAAGGAAAGGTAGATGTTGACAGGCAGAGGCGAAAGAGTTTGACCAGGCAGGGTGACAGCACGGAGGCACAGTTTTAAGGACAATAGGAGGCACTCCATCAGGTCCATAAGCCTTCTGAGGATTGAGGCCAGAGGGCATAGAAAACATAATTTGAAGAATCTTTATAACAGGCATAAAGGAGTCAGAGGGGATGAGTAGGAGGAATATGCCCAGAATCGTCCAGAGTGGAGTTTTAGAAAAGTTTGAGAGAAGAGTTCAGCCTTAGAGATAGATGAGACGGCAGTGTTGCCGTCAGGACTGAGAGTGGAGGAAAGATGAAGAAGTGAAGTTGGAGGAGATGTTTTGGCTAGATGCCAGAAGTCACGGGAAGAGTTAGAAAGCAAGGTTTTGACATTTTCTATTAATGAAAGAATTTTGGTTAGTCGGAGAATAGATTTGGCACGATTTCGGGCAGAAATGTAAAGTTCATAATTAGCATTAGTTTGAAGGCTCTGGTATCTTTGTGAGCTACCTCTCTATCATTGACAGCACGAGAACAAGCGTGATTAAACCAAGGCTTTTTAGCGTGAGGAGTAGAGAAAGAACGAGGAATGTATGCCTCCATTCCAGAGACAATCACCTCTGTGATGCGCTGGGCACACACAGAGGGGTCTCTCTCCTGGAAGTAGTAATCATTCCATGGGAAATCGAAGTACATCCTCAGGTCGTCCCACTGAGCGGAAGCAAAATGACAGAAGCGTCGCCTCTTCGGTGGGTCCAGAGGCTGTACAGGAGCGATAGGACAGGATGCAGAAATAAGACTGTGATCGGAGGAGCCCAACGGAGAGAACAGTTTGACAGAATAAGCAGAAGGGTTTGAGGTAAGGAAGAGGTCTAGAATGTTGGGCCGATCTCCAAGACGGTCAGGAATACGTGTAGGGTGCTGGACCAACTGCTCTAGGTCGTTGAGGATAGCAAAGTTGTAGGCTTGTTCACCAGGATGGTCAGTGAAAGAGGATGAAAGCCAAAGCTGGTGGTGAACATTGAAATCTCCTAGGATGGAGATTTCAGCGAAGGGAGAGTGGGTCAAGATGTGCTCCACTTTAGAATTCAAATAGTCAAAGAATTTTACATAGTTGGTAGAGTTAGGTGAGAGATAAACAGCACAGATGTATTTAGTAATAGAATGACAGTGAAGTCTTAACCAGATGGTGGAAAATTCAGAAGAGTCAAGGTCGTGGGCACGAGAGCAAGTGATGTCGTTGCGCACGTAGGCGCAACATCCAGCTTTGGATTGAAATTTAGGATAGAGATAGTAGGAGGGAACAGAGTAGAGATTGCTGTCAGTAGCCTCAGAAACCTGTGTTTCGGTAAGGAAGAGAAGGTGAGGCTTAGAGGAGGAGAGATGATGTTCCACAGAATGAAAATTAGAGCGAAGACCGCGAATGTTGCAGAAATTGAGAAGAAAGAGGTTCGAGGAGTTATCAAGACACCTCTCGGGTCGGCAGCCAGAAGGGGAGTCCTCCCTGGGGGAATTTGTGGTCCCCCCCCCCCAGGCGGGGACTCCGAGGCATTGCTTAATTGAGCCATTTTGAATTTTGAATTTTGGAAAAAGGTGTATATGTTATGTGAATGTAGTGTGGTGTGGATAAAGAGAGGATCTGTCTTTAGAGAGCATGCTGAACTACTCTCCGGTGTTGGTGAGACAATAGGGAAACGGTTAGTGAGGACATGGGAAGGGTCTTTGGAGGGCTTCAGCTCCCTTCTCACCTCCCATATATACCTCACCGGGAGTGGCTTGCGCCCATTCGGTAGGTGTCTTCCTACCTACTCCAGTGTGCGTGACTTACATTTTACTATTATCCTTACTATTTTTAAGATTTAATACTATACCTAGGAATGGAAATGAAGATATATTTTGTTTCTTCTCCTTGCTTCTATACATTAGGGATATCTTAATAGCGTAATTAATATTATTTCTAATAAAACAATCAATCAATCATTCAAGTTTTCAGCATGTATCTATTATAATAACTTCCCTATCTGCCTATCTCTTCTCATTCCTTTTCCCTTGTCTTCTACATATTAGGAACTCCTAATTAGATAATACATTATTGTTGTAAGAAGTGGAAATGTGGAGGAAAGGGAAGATATAGTGGGGGACGAAAGGGGGAGAGGAAAGTGAGGGTGTGTGACCTGAGTCTGGGTGCGTGACCTCAGACTAGAGTCTAGATGGGTTAGCCGTCCACTGCACTCCACCATGGCAACATGTGCTTAGTTTTGAAGAAGAAGGATTTTTTGCTACAGCTACAACGGTGAAAGACGACATTGTGCAGTTCCGCTTAAATGTTAAAACCAAAGAAGACTTCGTGCGTTGTAGGACGCTTTACATCAAGAGAAGCGACACCTGCTTCAATGTTAAGCATGAATACCCCGCAAAAGAGAGGAAGGTCCTTCATCAAAAACTCGTCTGCCACCATGGTGTTCGCAGCGTTGGAAAGAAGAAAACGTTTACTGGATAAGTACACGTAACAAAGTTTTACAAAAAAGAAACACAAAGGAAGATGGATGGTAATCCTGAGTTTTCCTTTATCATGTGGTTTAATTCTATTGAACGTTTAAAAATATATGGCAAACTTGCCCTTACATATATCGTGTAGATGTAGCTGTGTTTACCATTGATTGAAATAAGTATATGCTCATTACAGCAAACTAAATAGTTTGTGCGGTTTTGTCTTATATAAGTTTATGAAGAGCATAAGAACATAGGGAGATTTCAAGAGGCCGAGTGGCCTACACAGGGTAGCTCCAGATTCTCTCCAACTGCCACCTGTTATCCTCGTCCATGTAGCCATCCAGTCTACTCTTAAAACAAGCTATCGTCCCTGCACTCACTATGTGATTGCTGACTCTGTTCCATTCCCCCGCCACCCTATTATGCAAACCTATTGTTTCAACCCAGAGGGAATCTGTTTTGCTATCTACCTTGATTGAGTTGTATTAATTAAGGGAGCCAATAATCGTGAAAGTATATTGATGTAGAAACAAGCCACATATGTATGAGGCTGGATGTGGACCTGAGAACTGACGGGAGGCAAACAGTGGCGCCAGTTACTAAGCTACCCTGTGTTGACCTGAACCCTGACTTCAGAAGTTTTACCACTGGGGTAATTGTGGTCAGGAAGGTGTGACCTTGTCTCAGCCCTTCCAAGGGACTTCAGAGCCTTGATTGCGCTGATAAAGGTGCTACGATATCAGTACAAAATTACAGTACTATATTTTATCGCACTAGTAAAATGTAAAGGCGATACGAAGATGCAGTACGACGGTAGACTGAGATTTTCACACAGACATGATCACTCACCCACTCTTGCAGATGAAAGATGTGTATTTCTGTACGACCATTCCTTATTTCACGGGGAAAGGACATTTGAACAGAGGCATTGCATTGCAAGGAAGAAGGGTGGTAGGGTCTTTGAGACGAATCATAAATGGCAGAAGTGTGAGCATGGAGGTAAAGAGGAATTTGAGAAATACAATAATAGTACCAACCCTCACATATGCAAGTGAAATGTGGGTCTGGAATGAAAGTCAGAGGTCTAGAGTGCAGGCAGTGGAAATGAGTTATTTGATGAGTACGTGTGGTGAGATTATAGGAACATTGAGTGGGATACTTTATCAGGAGACCAGGAGGCACAGGATTTGTTAGATGTGATACAGGATACAGCAGTTAATTAGATCACCAATGAGGTAGGAAAATATTTTGGATCTATTGTTAATTAATAGAGAGGACATAATAAGCAACATAGAGGTTAGGGATTCATTAGGTAACAGTGATAATAAGAAAATTAGATTTAATATTAAATGTGAGGACAGAGTCAGCAGTAACAACACATTAATACCTGACTTCAGGAAGGCGGCCTACGAGGGGCTAAGAAAGCAGCTGCAAAGGATTAGGGGAGTAGGTCAGAGCAAGGAGGGGCATTAATCTCTGGTGAGGTCACTAGTCAGGTCAGTAGCTTGGAGGATGAGTACAATAATCTGGTCAGGGAGACTAAACAAGGTCAGCAACAGTTTCAACCTCACAGGGAGGTCAGGTTAACAGGTAATTACTTGCAATGGATGACAGACAGGCTAAACACTGAAATAGGAAGGAAAAGAGGTTTATATGTTATGCTTATGATATCAAAAAAAGCTAAAATGATACTAAAAGACATGAAGCAGGATTGCCCCGATTGTGACCTCATTTTTGTCACCATTTTTTTTCACATTTCAGATTGACCATATACAGTTGGGAACCAAATATAAATAACATTTGAGTAAAAGCGATTCTTAATTTATACCTGGTCAACTGACCCTCCATACCTGGTCAAGTGACACTCTACACTTGGTCAAATGACACTCCACACCTGGTCAAATGAAAAACTGGTCAAATGTCTTACATCCTATTTCACCTCTTATCGCTGAACTGTTTGGTGAATGCAAACTTTTCGCCGCAGAAGAGGGTTTTATTTCAGATACAGTAAGAAGTTACGTTACAGAGTTTTGTCTTGGGTAAGAATTACGATAAAAGGATCGTACTGCATCATATTGCATGATCTGCTCCTCACCATGGCAGCATGTTGGAAAGTCAGGTCAGGTCAGGTAAAAAACTTGACCTGACCTCACTTCCCTTCCTTATCAAAGTTCTCTGTAAACTAAAACACTTATTTATTGTGGTCATGATTATGTGTGATACTACTCTGCAGGTAAATCAATAAAGTTGTAGAATGGACTCCTTTCGGCTGATGCGATGTGTTATAGTAGTTGTAATGATATCAGTGTATTATTATTATTATGATATATCACCATGGATTAGGAATGCATGTATAGTGGAAAATACCCACTTCAGATAGATCACGCCACCATTGTAGGAATGTCATCTGTCAGTGTTTATCGGACGAGCGTCTCGGTATGTGTAACAAGCATTTCGTCAAACTTGAGGTCACCTTGACGGACGTGACCAGTTGTAATTTCATTATTTTCCATGTCTCTATCTTCACTCCTTCCTGAGAGCCCGACTGATACAGACCTACTGTCTCGGCTCTCTCCAACGCCCACTGTATTTAGGTTAATAATATATTTCACCTAAAGCAGCGAGTGTTTCCCTTCACGCCTTGTTCGCTCACCAAGACCCTGTCTGAGCTACACGCAACCAAGCCCTTCACCGTAACAATGCAACATTATAGTAATCTTGTAATACTCTCACTCATTTACAGGTGTCCTGTAACAATGGATGTTAACTTTCGAATCATCACGAAGTACACTGTTAGGAGGGACAGGATGATGGAAAAATACCCGTGCTTCATCACGATGAAGGGACATCACAATCACTCTACAGAGTCAACAGAGGCTCTGAATCAACTTCGGGTGCTCCCTAAGATAAGGGACACTTTCATCAAGTATTTCGAGCTGGGTAAGTACTTTACATTATTTTCTCTTATCCTCTCTCTCTCTCTCTCTCTGTATGTATGTATGAAATTCTTGCCCCAGTACTGCATTACGTAGTCATTTTAATGCAGTTTGATGCTACCAATATTATTCAGAGACTGTGATTAACTTAATGTACATGGATAAATATGTAATATGTGCGTCAATCGTTTAATGCCTAGCTTTTCAATTTTCAGGAATGGCTGCACCTTAGGTTGGACGGTTCCATCTGGAGAAAATGGCCATGCAATCAACCCATCCCCTCGTTCCATTATCTACATGAGGACAACTTGGCTGAAAAGTGAACATGGTGGTGATATTATATATATATATATATATATATATATATATATATATATATATATATATATATATATATATATATATATATATATATATATATATGACCGCTCCAATCCCTCAAACTACCGCCCAATAGCTTTACTTTCATGTCTATCTAAAGCTTTTGAATCAATCCTTAACCGGAAGATTCAAAAGCACCTTTCCACTTCTAATCTTCTATCTGATCGCCAGTATGGATTCCGCAAGGGCATTCTACTGGCGATCTTCTTCTCTTAACTGACTCTTGGTCATCCTTTCTTAGCAGTTTCGGTGAAACTTTCTCTGTTGCGCTTGACATATCGAAAGCCTTCGATAGAGTCTGGCACCAGTCTTTGCTTTCTAAACTGCCCTCTTTCGGATTCTATCCCTCTCTCTGTTCCTTTATCTCCAGTTTCCTTTCCGGCCGTTCTATCTCTGTGGTGGTAGACGGTCACTGCTCTTCCCCTAAACCTATCAACAGTGGCGTTCCACAGGGCTCTGTCCTATCACCCACTCTCTTCCTGTTATTGATGAATGATCTTCTTTCCATAACAAACTGTCCTGTCCACTCGTACGCCGACGACTCCACTCTGCATTATTCAACTTCTTTCAATAGAAGACCATCACAACAGGAAGTACACGACTCCAGACTGGAGGCTGCAGAACGCTTAACCTCAGACCTTGCTATCATTTCCGATTGGGGCAGAAGGAACATTGTGTCCCGGACCTGACAAAGTATATCCTATACTGCTTAAAGAAACAAAGAGCGAAATACTCTCCTCCCTCACTATCGTATTCGATATTCAATATGTCCTTGCAACAAGGCATCGTCCCTTCGTATTGGAAAAAGGCTAACGTGACATCGATTTTTAAGAAAGGAGACAAAAAAATACCAGGTAACTACCAACCCATTAGTCTAACTTCAATTGTAGGTAAGCTACTCGAGAGCATAATTAGAGACAAAATTGTGAGTTACCTCGAAAGCCACTCATTAATTGGGGATTCACAACATGGCTTCCGTAACAAAAGATCCTGCCTGTCAAACCTACTGAGCTTTTATAACGATCTCTTCTCAATTTATAACGTAACCAAATCAGTGGACGTAGTCTATCTTGATTTCCAGAAAGCGTTTGATAAAGTCCCACATCATAAATTACTTTATATTAAAGCAAATAGACATTGACGGTCAAGTAAACCAATGGATCGCGAATTGGTTGAGCAACAGACAACAAAGAGTAGTGATTGACGGATTTAACTCAGAGTGGGCGCCGGTCACTAGTGGCGTCCCTCAGGGTTCGGCTCTTGGACCAGTGCTCTTCATTATTTACATCAACGACGTGGATGTTGGACTCAATAATCGCATTAGTAAATTTGCAGACGACACAAAGATTGGTAACTCGGTTCTCACTGACGAAGACAGGCAAAGCCTCCAAGAGGATTTGCACAAAATTTCAGCTTGGTCGGATAAATGAGGGATGCCCTTTTACGTAGACAAGTGCCAGGTCCTTCAAGTTGGAACAAAAAATAAGAAGTTCGATTACGAAATACGCGGCGTTAAACTCACAAGTGTTCAATGCGTTAAGGACCTGGGGATTAAAATCGCGTCAAACCTCAAATTCTCACATCAATGCATCGATGCAGCAAATAAGGCGAACAGAATGTGGGCTTCATTAAAAGAAACTTTTTATTCAAAAATAAAGATGTAATACTTCCGCTCTACAATAGTTTAGTCAGACCTCACTTGGAATATGCGGTACAGTTTTGGTCTCCCCACTATGCAAAGGACATTGCTAAACTAGAAGGTGTTCAGCGTCGAGCAACAAAAATGATCCCTTCCTTGCGCAACAAATCCTACGAAGAAAGGCTTTCCACCCTTAACATGTTCTCTCTTGAGAAACGTCGCCTCCGAGGAAAACTGATCGAATGTTTTAAAATACTTAATGGTTTCACGAATGTAGACAGAACAAAATTGTTTATGATCGATGACATTTTGCGAACGAGGAACAATGGCACAAAACTCAAATGTAGACAAGTAAATTCAGAGTGCACCAGATTTTTTTTCACCAACGTTGTAGTGCGAGAATGGAATAAGCTCCCACCATCAGTGGTCCAGTGTAACACGATTGACTCCTTTTAAAACAAGCTCGACCGTCACTTCCTTCAACTTAATATTAACTAGAGTAGAAAAGCAACGTTTTGGAGTCTTCTGATTAATGTAAAATCACTTAGGTTTAAGGACAGACCACCTAGTCTGGACCATGGGGTCTGTGTGGTCTGATTTTCTATGTAAATCTCTCTCTCTCTCTCTCTGGCCTGAACTCGCAGACGGCTTATGGACCTGATGGAGGGCCTCCTATTGTCCTTAAAAACTGTGCCTCCTTGCTGTCACCCTGCCTGGTCAAACTCTTTCGCCTCTGCCTATCAACATCTACCTTTCCTTCCTGCTGGAAGTACGCCTAAGTACAGCCTGTGCCTAAGAAGGGTGACCGTTCCAATCCCTCAAACTACCACCCTACAGCTTTACTTTCCTGTCTATCTAAAGCTTCTGAATCAATCCTTAACCGGAAGACTCAAACGCACCTTTCCACTCCTAACCTTCTATCTGATCGCCAGTATGGGTTCCGCAAGGGGCGTTCTACTGGCGATCTTCTTGCTCTCTTAATTGATTCTTGGTCATCCTCTCCTAGCCGTTTCGGTGAAACTTTCTCAGTTGCACTAGACATATCGAAAGCCTTCGATAGAGTCTGGCATAAGTCTTTGCTTTCTAAACTGCCCTCTTTCGGATTCTATCGTTCTCTCTGATTCTTTATCTCCAATTTCCTTTCCGGCCGTTCTATCTCTGCTGTGGTAGACGGTCACTGTTCTTCTCATAAACCTATTAACAGTGATGTTCCACAGGGCTCTGTCCTATCACCCACTCTCTTCATGTTATTCATCAATGATCTTCTTTCCATAACAAACTGTCCTTTCCACTCATACGCTGATGACTCCACTCTGCATTATTCAACTTCTCTCAACAGAAGAGCCTCTCAACAGGAATTACATGACACCAGGCTGGAGGCTGCAGAACGCTTAACTTCAGATCTTATTATCATTTCCGAGTGGGGCAAAAGGAACCTTGTGTCTTTAAATGCCTCAAAAACCCAATTTCTCCACCCATCAACTCGACACAATCTTCCAAACACCTATCCCCTGTTCTTCGACAACACTCAGCTGTCACCTTCTTCAACACTAAACATCCTCGATCTATCCTTAACTCAAAATCTTTACTGGAAACTTCACATCTCGTCTCTCACTAAAGCAGCTTCCTCGAGGTTGGGCGTTCTGTATCGTCTCCGCCAATTCTTCTCCCCCGCACAGTTGCTATCCATATAGTACAGGGTATTGTCCGCCCTCATATTGAGTATGCATCTCACGTGTGGGAGGGCTCCACTCACACAGCTCTCTTGGACAGAGTGGAGTCTAAGGCTCTTCGTCTCATCAGCTCTCCTCCTCTTACTGATAGTCATCTACCTCTTAAATTCCGCCGCCATGTTGCCTCTCTTTCTATCTTCTATCGATACTTTTATGCTGACTGCTCTTCTGAACTTGCTAACTACATGCCTCCCCCCCTCTCGCGTCCCCGCTGCACACGACTTTATACTCATGCTCATCCCTACACTGTCCAAACCCCTTATGAAAGAGTTAACCAGCATCTTCACTCTTTCATCCCTCAAGCTAGTAAACTCTGGAACAATCTTCCTTCTTCTGTATTTCCTCCTGCTTACGACTTGATCTCTTTCAAGAGAAAGGTATCTGGAATTCTCCCGAAATTGACCTCTCTTTCGGCCACCTCCTCCGATTCTTTTTGTGAACAGCGAGGCGCGGGCTTTTTTTTATATTATTGTTTACTTTTTACTGTGCCTTTGAGCTGTCTCCTTTGTTGTAAAAAGAAAAATGAGAAAAATATATTAAGAAAGCCGTGGAAAAGGAAATGAAGGACGAGAGGACGATGTAATGAAAAAAAGAAAGAAACAGGAATGTGCAGAGACAAAGGAAAATGACAGTAAAGGAAAGCGGAGTGTAAGGATGGCATGAAGAAAAGGGACTGGAAGCTAACAAAAAAAGTATGAGGGAGAAAAAGGAGAAAGATGCCGTGTAAATAACACACACACACACACACACACACACACACACACACACACACACACACACACACACACACACACACACACACGCAAAAGGTTGTAATAGGCTATTAGATATCCCAGATATATAAGTAAGTACAAGCGAAATTATGATATAAATGCATAAATAAGGTTGAGTGAATGAAACTTACCAAAAAATATAGATGACTGGAGAGAGAGAGAGAGAGAGAGAGAGAGAGAGAGAGAGAGAGAGAGAGAGAGAGAGAGAGAGAGAGAGAGAGAGAGAGAGAGAGAGAGAGAGAGAGAGAGAGAGAGAGAGAGAGAGAGAGAGAGAGAGAGAGAGAGAGAGAGAGAGAGAGAGAGAGAGAGAGAGAGAGAGAGAGAGAGAGAGAGAGAGAGAGAGAGAGAGAGAGAGAGAGAGAGAGAGAGAGAGAGAGAGCATTCTATTACAAGGGAGTAAATCATTTCTCATTATGCTCAATGCATACAGAAAGATTTTTCACACACACACACACACACACACACACACACACACACACACACACACACACACACACACACACACACGCACGCACACACGCACACGCACACGCACACACACACACACACATTTGCTGTCATTAGGTTGATAGTATTTGCATTTCCTTTGGCCGGCCAAGCTTGTAAAAAAGAGAAAAAAAAAAGAAGGTGCGGCGCTTGGACGGCCAAAAAGGCCAAAAAAGTATCCAATTTGCCCCCAAAAAGGTAAAAAGTATCCAGTTTTGTCTAATAATTCGATTTTGTATCCATTTTGCTCAGCGGCGTGTGAATGTACGAGCACCGTCAAAATGTATCCATTGGATACAATTGTATCCATACTTGCAAGAATGCCTGTAGATTTTTTATATGCGAGCCTGCGAGGTGGGCACGAGTTGTCACGTGCGCTCCTCCGGTCCATCTTATCTCCCCGTGTTGAATCGTGTCTTTGGGAAGTTCACCGTTGATGCACCTCACGTTTAGAGGTAATGTACGCTTTTCCTGCCAGCAAATCGTCATGGCGGATCAAACGTGCAGTAAATTCAATGTTACATCAAATCAAAGGCAACTCGCGGGCCTGGCAGGAGTAACCCTCCATGCCGCTGTCGTAAGAATTTTCTGTCAGCTGCAAAATAGCTCGCCGAGAGAGGATCAGCTTGCTTACTGTTTCCATATTTCCCTCACCGCCACCTTTTGCTTGTCCTGTCTAGGCTCCGATACGCGCCACAAGCATCAGAGCAACACTTTTAATACGGAGGAGGCTTTACAACAAACGAACAGGGCGGATTTTAGTTCACTCAGTTCTTGCAGGTTTGGGCAATATTAACCACCACAAAGGTCATAAGTGGACAAACTACAACACAATAAGCCAAATTAACATGCTCTCCTGCTGTGCATTCCCCCAGAGGACATGCGTAGTGGACACAGAGGGAAATATTTCTGCGTTGAGCCATTTATCGCAACACCGCCAGACACGTGAATTTACTTACCACCTCTTTATCCTTTTTTTATTCTCTTGTAATGACATCAGCGTCAGCATTGTTCAACTAAACGTGAGGCTTATGGAAATAACATGTCCTGGAGAACTTCAAGCAACAGCAGCCGGGGAGAACCAGTGGCGAGTACCTGAACAAAGGCGAACACTTCAGCAGAGGAGGGCAAATGCGGTACTTAGTGCGGTAGTGCGGTAGTACCGCATCACAAAAAAAAGTACCGCACTACCGCACTATCGCAAAATTTCTGAAAATGCCGCACTACCGCGGACCGCACTAAAAAATCCTGCGGTACGTTTTTGCGGTACTTTGAAAACTATTGAAGACGACATTTGCAGCGCGGCATGCTGCTCACATAAATGTTTTCTTATATATATATATATATATATATATATATATATATATATATATATATATATATATATATATATATATATATATATATATATATATATATATATATAGATATTTTTTGAACAGTGAATCGGACTCAATCAGTCAATCGGTATCAGTCATCACAATCAGTGATTCAATCATTCTGGCTTTTCAGTTATTGTTCAAAATTAAATACTATAAATTATAGACAGACTAAACTACTACACTGCGAGTCTTCTCTAACCCGCGCGATGCCGGCCATTTCAACCCCGGACCCGGACCCTTTGTGCCGGACGATTTTTCATTGTACTATTTTAAGCATGTTTCCTTTGTCTGGATAGCTAGGATAGACACTGACGTATTTTTTGTATTTTGACTACCGCTACCGCAGTACCGCACACCGCGTACTGCACTGGGAAAGAAAAAATGGGACCGCACTACCGCAACCGCAGTGTTAGGCTGGATTCACACGAGCCACTTTTAGTGGTCAGTGGCCGCTACAAAAAGTGGCGACCACAAAAAATGGTCGCCACGAAAAGTGGCGGGTAGGTGCACCTTGCACACGAGCCACTCGGTGGCGGCCACTAATGAGGTCAGCACGTGGCGTTATGGATCTCGTCGAGGCAGCGGCTGTCTGTGCTCTCTTATTAAAAAGCGCTGAAGAAAGTACTGCCATGGGTTCACCCCATATACTTAGCAACAGACTACTGCGTGTAGCATTCCACACATTATTTACAGAGCTAAAAGAACACGATAATTTTTTTACTACTTCAGGAGGTCACAGGAAAGGTTTAATCATCTTATGACAATAAATGATCCACGTATAACACGGCAGGACAGGAGGAAGTGTGTGCCATTAGAAGAGAGACTTGCGGTAATTTTAATATAAGACTGAACATGAAGAATATTAAGTCACATTAGATGTAATTTATTGACATAATTCAGCAGTCTTTGCGGTTACATAACATTTTCCCCTTTCTACTTCCGGGTAAATAAAACTACCACATTCAGTAATAAATCCATACCAGAATCAATTAATATGCAAAACTGTGAAACGAAATGAAACATTAGTTCTGAAAGCATATAAGAGCTTATCCATTATATCCTGAACACAAGTTATGCGTGAAGGTCATACTTATACATCATTACGACAGTTAAAATTCAGGTGTTCAAGTGTCAAGACAGAGGGAAAGCGGCGGGTGGCAGGGTGGTGGTCACCGATAGTGGCTCGTGTGCACGCTGCCATTTGAAACAACGGTATCTATCGCTGGCCACAGTGGCGTGGTCGGAAAATGGCACCGCCCGCCACTACTCGCCACTGCTTAGTCGTGACCACAGAAAAGTGGCTCGTGTGCTTGCACCCATAGAGATGTGTGTGTTCTATTTTGACCATTATTTTGTGGCGGCCACTGACCACTAAAAAGTGTCCCGTGTGCTTGCACCCATAGAGGTGTGTGTGTTCTATTTTGACCATTATTTTGTGGCGGCCACTGACCACTAAAAAGTGGCTCGTGTGAAGCCAGCCTTACCGCACTACTCCGGAAAAAAATACCGCACTACAGCAACCGCACTACTGATTTTTCAGTACCGCGCCCACCTTTGCATATCAGGGACTTTTGACAGGATTTTCGTAGAGTTTGGTGCCTTCCAGAGGTACCTTTATGACCCTGGTGGTAGTGTGGCTCTACTTCTGCACCGTGAACGTGGAAACACCATGAAAACCCGATTAATATCCTTTTTGGCCTTTGGAAATAGTTGACGAGAGTGTTGGAGGCGTCTGAGGATACCTACCCAGGTAAGGATACATGTTAACGAAGTAGAGAAACGTAAGTACAGGGCAGAATAAGGCCGGCAACTTGCCTGTCTAGAATGAGGCGGAAGTTTCCCATTAATATGTACGGAAGAGTTTGAACGGCCGGGCACTGAGCAAGCCTCCCCTAAAGTCTCGCGGACGCACAGAAAACCAGTTGTCGAAAGGGTAACTAGGATACATTATTGTGGAGCACTACGGATTCATTTATTTATATATTTTTGCAGCAAGGGAGGCAGTTCAGGGGAAAAAATAAAAACGACAACAAAAATGGGCCACTATGCGCTGCTCCGAGCAGAGGGAAAAAGAGCGAGGCGCCAAAAGCGAGGTGGAGCGAGCGGCGTCTTGATGCTGTCCTCTTCAATGTGAAAAACTCGTGAATACAAACAGATATACAGAGACGATACAAACATGATGACAGGGCGATAGCTGAATGTCAGCTGGTGTGTGAGAGAGAGGGAGAGAGAGAGCAAGAGGGGAAACCAATAGCCAGCAAAAAGTGCTCATCACCAAGAGAGAAAATACCAACATATAAAGACATACACTACTCCCATACAGCTGCTGCTGCTGCTGCTAAGATTAATCCCCATGTATGAGGAACCGGGCCTTGGGCCGTACGGCGGCCCGATAAGGGAGAGTCGAGGCAATGCAAGCTTCGGTAGCGGGTACCGGGGGGCGTCCCCGCCGGCAGGTGCGCGCGGCGGAGGCAAGGGTGCACTGGGCAGCCCGTAGCAGGACCCGGGTGGGCAGCCAGACAGTCAACTTAAAACCGGCGGACCGGAAGGGCGGGCCAAGCTGCTCACTCGAGGAGGACTGGCGTGTCTCTGTCTCCCATACATACACCCACAGAGACATATACACCCTCAAGGACAGACATACACCACTCCCATAGACATATACACCCACATACAGACATACACAACCCATACACCCACAGAAAGACATACACACAAACCTGGACAGACATACAATACTCCCATAGATCTACAGATATATATTTATACTCCCACACTGACAGACATACACCACTTCAATACACCTATAGATATAGACATTTACACCCACATGGATAGACATACACTCACTGACATAGAAGTAAACACATAGGCTTACACCACTTCCATACATCCAAAAGAGACATATACACCCACAAAGAGACATACATCACTCCCATACATACACACCACATAGAGAAATACACCACTCCCCTACACCCACAGAAAGACATATACACCCACATAGACAAACACAACTCCACCACTCCCCTACACTCGCAGAAAAAACATATATACCAACATAGACATACACCACTCACCTACACCCGCAGAAAAAAACATATATACCAACACAGACATACACCACTCACCTACACCCACAGAAAAAACATATACACCCACATACATACACCACTCCCTTACACCCACAGAAAAAAACATATACACCCACATAGACATACACCACTCCCTTACACCCACAGAAAAAAACATATACACCCACATAGACATACACCACTCCCTTACACCCACAGAAAAAACATATACACCCACATAGACATACACCACTCCCTTACGCCCACAGAAAAAACATATACACCCACATAGACATACACCACTCCCTTACGCCCACAGAAAAAACATATACACCCACATAGACATACACCACTCCCTTACGCCCACAGAAAGACATATACACCCACATAGACATACACCACTCCCTTACACCCACAGAAAAAACATATACACCCACATAGACATACACCACTCCCCTACACCCACAGAAAGACATACAACACTCCCCTACACCCA
Organism: Eriocheir sinensis; assembly: GCF_024679095.1. Taxonomy (NCBI): domain Eukaryota; kingdom Metazoa; phylum Arthropoda; class Malacostraca; order Decapoda; family Varunidae; genus Eriocheir; species Eriocheir sinensis. The sequence goes on from NC_066551.1 coordinate 12,640,084, forward strand.
AAGAAAGACATACACCACTCCTCTACACCCTCAGAAAAAAACATATACACCCACATAGACATACACCACTCCCCTACACCCACAGAAAGACATATACACCACTCCCCTACACCCACAGAAAGACATACAACACTTCCCTACACCCACAGAAAGACATACACCACTCCCCTACACCCACAGGAAGACATACACCACTCCCCTACACCCACAGAAAGACATACAACACTTCCCTACACCCACAGAAGGACATACACCACTCCCCTACACCCACAGAAAGACATACACCACTCCCCTACACCCACAGAAAGACATACACCACTCCCCTACACTCACAGAAGGACATACACCACTCCCCTACACCCACAGAAAGACATACACCACTCCCCTACACCCACAGAAAGACATACACCACTCCCCTACACCCACAGAAAGACATATACACCCATTTGGATAGACATAGAATACTCCCATAGATCCACAGAAATACAGGTATACACCCATAATGACAGACATACACCACTTCCATACACTCACTGAAAGACATATACAGCGGGTATTCGATATATGCGAATTCGCTCATATGCGACTAACCTGTATGTACCAAGTATTCGTTTTATGCGAAAAAAATCGCTATTATGCGAGTAGCGGCGCTGGTGCGACTGGTTGGTGAGGTATGGTGGCCGACTCGCACTAGGGGCAGTGGCGTAACACCCGTAGTACCGGGTTGTGGACAAACTCCAAGGGCCTTGGAGGTCGTGGGACGAGAGAGAGAGAGAGAGAGAGAGAGAGAGAGAGAGAGAGAGAGAGAGAGAGAGAGAGAGAGAGAGAGAGAGAGAGAGAGAGAGAGAGAGAGAGAGAGAGAGAGAGAGAGAGAGAGAGAGAGAGAGAGAGAGAGAGAGAGAGAGAGAGAGAGAGAGAGAGAGTGGCGGATTTACATGGAGGCTGCAGCCTCAGGCCCTGGGTATTCAGGGGGCCCCCGATGAGGCAATGATTAAAAAAACAAATAAATTAGTAAAAGAAACAAAACCAACAAAAATAATGTGAAAATATCTTTTTACTTTCCCTAAATTTACTGCTTTTCTCTTCGTATTATTTTCATTTTAGCTAAAATACTATAACTAATGTGTCAACACTGCAACAAACAACAGTGGCAACACTGTACTGCCACTGTGTGGGATCTGTATCTTTCGCGGTTTTCAGAGTGAAATATCAGTGACAAAGCTGTGTTGTGTATATCAGCATGTCCTGTAATAGCCACTGATCACTGTCAGACAGTGATAAAACCCGGTCGTTGCCACAGACATGATTTGTGATGAGTCTTGCAGTGTTGACTTGATCTTTGAAATGAGAAACAAGGCTGGCTGATGGCCGCTCGGTGCATGGCATGGTTCATGGTGGGGTCTGTATTTTAATAACTTATGTGCTGATGGGTAAGAATCCGACTGACTGATATTATAGTGAATACGAGCAACAACATTGTGTTGTGTTTTATCAGCATTCAGCATGCTGTATAATGACGAGTGATCATTGTCGGCAGAAAGTGACAAAACCCCGGTCATTGCCACATACAAAGTGCGATGAGTTTTGCAGCGGTGTTTCTGTACTGAGTGGCATGATGCGTGGCAGGATCCTGCTGTTCTAACAGCTTTTGTGCTGAACAGTGATTATAATGGACTTGTTGGATTTGTGTTGTGGTATAAACCGTAGAATGCAAGGGATGCATGTTTAAAAGATATGGAGATTGCACCTAACCCTCACCCTAATCCTAAGTCCTAACCCAAATCCTAATCCCTTTCCAACCTCCTGAGCTCCCCGCACAACCCCCACTTACTATACCGCCCAAATGCGGCCCTCTGCGGATTCATGACTTGAAAACTTGAATACGCACGATAAATATATTATGTGGCCGTGGTCCATGTGGGAAACTGATCAGCTGGCGTTGTGATGCACGACGTCAAACGTTACACCACCAGGTGCCACCTACGAGGTGCTGTGCCTGTAAGTATGTTTCTCCGTTTACTGCGTCATGGCTGACTGACGTAGTCGATTTTGATCATTTATTGCATGAATATTACATTGTTGACAACTAAAAATAGCATAATTAATAGTTACTATTGCCGGTTTCCTTCATTACTTCATCCCGAATAGGTATGGCTGCCAGCTATATGAACACAGTAATAATATTATAATAGGCTATAATAATAATGTTAATATGATAAGCTAAAATAATATTAGTATAATAGGCTACCTATATAAAATATAACATTAGGATATATCAATGATATAATAGGATATAGTAATTATAATAATGTAATAGGTTACCTATATTAATTTTAATATAATAGGCTGAAATAATATTAATATAATTTGCTCTAACGATAATAATAGTAATAATACCTAATAATAATACACTAATTACTAAAGAATTATGCGCATACTACAGGTTTGACAAGTTTTCCATGAAAATACCTTGCTATTGAAAATTGTGAGCTGTGATTTTTTATTTTTATTTATTTATTTTTTTTTTACAACCGACTACCAGCCCGCGGCCATGGCGCTGCTTCGCTTACCGGCCGCCTCCGGCAAAACTTCACGAACAAAAGTTTGTCCAGGGCCTCCAGTCAGCCTGTTACGCCATTGACTAGGGGGCGGTGGTGCAAATGTTTTCCCGCACTTTCCTCGCCTATAATTAACATTTTCCTCCCTCTGATCCTAAAGTTAATACTCAGGTAGCTAATTATCAGCCTAACTTTGGATGTGTCTCCCCGGAAGCAATCAGCAGCCCTGGGTTGTCAGACTCGGTGAAGCTCTGCCTTGAATAAGGCACACATAGCTTCGAGTGTAGTATCCATGTCCTGATTTCCCTTCAGTAAGAACCAAAATACATATGAATAGACATTACGTGATATAGCAGAAAAAAAACATGCACATTTTAACTGTTGCTTTAGTGCTTTATTATTGTGAAACGATGCCGGAATAAATAGTTAGAGGGTTCGAAAACGGGTCGTGGAACATAACCCCCTAGACTTAATGGGATGACAGGTTTGATATATGCGAATTCTCTTTATGCGAGCTTTTTGCAGAACGTAGCCCTCGCATATAACGAACACCTGGTCTATACCCACTTTGACAGACATACCCCACTCCCATTCACACAAACATAGATATATTCACCCACATAGATAGACATAGAAATAAACACTAACATTGACACATGCAACACTCCCATACACACACAAACACAGACATATACAGTCACTTTGACAAACATACACCACTCCCCTACACCCACAGAAAGACATATACACCCACTTTGACAGACATATAATACTCCTATAGATCCGCAGATATATAGATATACACCCACACTGACAGACATACACAATTCCAATACACCCACAGACATATATTATCCCACATAGATAGACATACACCCAAAGACATAGACATAAACCCTCAGAGAAAGACATACACCCACAGACCCTCAGAGAATGACATACACCCACAGACATAGACATGAACCCTCAGAGAATGACATCCACCCACAGACATAGACATGAACCCTCAGAGAATGACATACACCCACAGACATAGACATGAACCCTCAGAGAAAGACAAACACCCACAGACATAGACATGAACCCTCAGAGAAAGACAAACACCCACAGACATAGACATGAACCCTCAGGGAAAGACAAACACTCACAGACATAGACATATATCAACAAAGATAGACATAAACCCACACAGGTACACATACACCCACAGACATAGACATAAACCCTCAGAGATTGACATACACCCACATACAGAGATACACCCACAGAAACAAACATACACACCCACGTACAAACATACACCACTCCCATACATACACCCACAGAAAGAAGCAAACACACCCACATACAGACATACACCACTCCCATACATACACCCACAGAAAGAAGCAAACACACCCACATACAGACATATACCACTCCCATACATACACCCACAGTAACAGAAAGAAACACTCACACACACCACTCCCACCACCACATACACCACTCCCATACATACACCCACATACAGACATACACATACCCCATGCATACGCCCACAGACAGACATATACACTAACATAGGACACACACACACCACTTAGTACTTGAGAGGGACAGAGATGGATAGATAGACATATAGATTGAGAGGCACACACACACACACCTCTCCACACACACACACAAACCCACACCCCCACACACACACACACACACACACACCCACACACACCCACACACACACACCCACACACACACACACACACACACACACACACACACACACACACACACACACACACACACACACACACACACACACACACACACAGAGAGAGACATAGACTTCTAATATCTCAGACAGGAGAGAGAGAGAGAGAGAGAGAGAGAGAGAGAGAGAGAGAGAGAGAGAGAGAGAGAGAGAGAGAGAGAGAGAGAGAGAGAGAGAGAGAGAGAGAGAGAGAGAGAGAGAGAGAGAGAGAGAGAGAGAGAGAGAGAGAGAGAGAGAGAGAGAGAGAGAGAGAGAGAGAGAGAGAGAGAGAGAGAGAGAGAGAGAGAGAGAGAGAGAGAGAGAGAGAGAGAGAGAGAGAGAGAGAGAGAGAGAGAGAGAGAGAGAGAGAGAGAGAGAGAGAGAGAGAGAGAGAGAGAGAGAGAGAGAGAGAGAGAGAGAGGCAAGGATTGAAACCGTCTTATTGACTGACTGGCTTGGTATGACCTGTGTGGCATAGGAAGTAAAGGAGGGGGATCAAGATAGTAGAGGATGGAGAGCGGAAAGGAGGGAGGGAGGGAGGCAAGAAAGGGCGTCTGACTGTCTCGCAAACTGGCTGGCTGGCTTGGATGGGTTATTATAAGACAATTTGGATGATGTAAATGGGTCTTCCTTTTAGAGTTTTTTGTTTACGTTTTCAAAGGACTATGGATAGGAGGATGAAGGCCTTTTCCGATGATTTTCAAGGCAATAGGAGTAAGAGGACTGACTGATTCTGGGGCTAGGTCATATTAGACGAACTGATGGCTATAAATGGGCCTTCCCTTCAGAATGTTTTTGTTAACGCTTTCATAAAGACTGTGGATGGGAAGCTAAAGCCCTTCTCTAGTGATTTTTAAAGCAATAGGAGGGACGAGACTAGTTGTTTGAGGGTTTGGTTATAATGGACGAGGTGATAGTTTAAATGGGCCTTCCCTTGATTCAGTTGTTGTTTACGGTTTCGAAGTACTGTGGATGGGAAGGTGAAGGACTTTTTTGGTTATTTTGAAGGCAATGAGAAAGACAAGACTGACTGACTTTTAGCTTTGGTTATACTAGACGAGTTGAATGTTCTAAATGGACCTTCTTTTAATGTAGTTTTTGTTTACGCTTTCCAAGTAGGTACTGTGGATGGGAAAATGAAGGCTTGCTCTGGTTATATTGAGGGAAATGAGGAACACGACTGATTTGCTGGCAAGCTAAATTTGTTTTTGTTGCATGAACCAGGATCTCAGGGCCATAAAAGGACCATGTTTTGAGAGCTGATATAACCAAACTGCTACGCTTCTAAGGACGATGTAGAGGTGGACGGACGTCGTGGAGAAATTAGGAGAGAGGAGAGAGATAATTAGCCCTGTGACTTCCTGACTAACCGGCTGCCGTGGTTTGGTTATTTGGACAGGGTGAAACCAATGATGGAACGGGTTTTGAGGGCGCCTACCCACGCTGTAACGCTTCCATAAGATATTGAAGAAGAAGGTGGAAGTCTCGTTTGATGATCCTGTGATTACTGGCGTGGATGGGAGTTATGGCGGGGAGGGAGGGAGGGAGGGAGGAAGAAGGCGGCGGGTTGAGAGGACACAGCTCGACGAATCGGTCAGTGGCGGTGAACATGAGTAGACCAAGACCAAAATAAGACCACAGACCAACATCGAGACCAGACTTAAGAAGAAGAAAAAGGTAGAGTGAATGTGAGAGGGAAGTTTTCTCTTTACTTTGCCTCCGTTTAGAAATTTTAATCATATTCCACTCGCTCGTCCAATAAATCTATGTAATGTTATCGCCTTAATTTCACGTCCGCTCAGACTATACAACTGTGTTCGTTATCGCACAGTTATATTATCAAGGAGACTCAGGATGTCACGTAGTTTTTTTTTCAACAAGGACTTGAAGAAATATCAAAACAGGGGGAGGAGGAGGAGGATATGAAGAGGATTAAGAGAAGGAGGAGGAGGAGGAGGAGGAGGAGGAGGAGGAGGAGGAGGAGGAGGAGGTGGTGGAGGAGGAGGAGGAGGAGGAGGAGGATAAGTAAAGGAATAGGTAAAACGGAAGGGAACAAGAAAGGAAAAGGGAAGCGTTAAGGCAACGAGAAAGTGAAAGTGAAAGGAAGAGGAGGAGGAGGAGGCGAAGCAAAACATAAAAAAGCGCATTACTCAAATAGGACGCCACGTTTAAGTTGCAGAAACGAAAAAAAATATCAAGCTGGTTGTTGAGCACAGCCACTGGCGAGGTCTGGGCTAATGGCCTGTCTTGTGAAAGCCATAAGGTGCCTTACACAACACAGCTCCCTCAGAATGGAGGTCGTTAAAAAAAAGTAAATCGTGTATAGCTGGAGTAAGTAGGAAGACACCTACCGAACGGGCGCAAGCCACTCCCGGTGAGGTATAAATGGGAGGTGAGAAGGGAGCTGAAGCCCTCCAAAGACCCTTCCCATGTCCTCACTAACCGTTTCCCTATTGTCTCACCAACACCGGCGAGTAGTTCAGCATGCTCTCTAAAGACAGATCCTCTCTATCCACACCACACTACATTCACACAACATATACACCTTTTCCCAAAATCCAAATTTCAAAATGGCGCACCTACATCAAGCCTCGGAGTCCCCGCCTGGGTGGGGGGACCACAAATTCCCCCAGGGAGGACTCCCCTTCTGGCTGCCGACCCGAGAGGTGTCTTGATAACTCCTCGAACCTCTTTCTTCTCAATTTCTGCAACATTCGCGGTCTTCGCTCTAATTTTCATTCTGTGGAACACCATCTCTTCCTCTAAACCTCACCTTCTCTTCCTCACCGAAACACAGGTTTCTGAGGCTACTGACAGCAATCTCTACTCTGTTCCCTCCTACTATCTCATTCCTAAATTTCAATCCAGAGCTGGATGTTGCGCCTACGTGCGCAACGACATCACTTGCTCTCGTGTCCACAACCTTGATTCTTCAGAATTTTCCACCATCTGGCTAAGACTTCATTGTCATTCTATTACTAAATACATCTATGCTGTTTATCTCTCACCTAACTCTACTAACGATGTAAAATTCTATGACTATTTGAACTCTAAAGTGGAGCACATCTTGACCCACTCTACCTACGCTGAAATCTCCATTCTAGGAGATTTCAATGTTCACCACCAGCTTTGGCTTTCATCTTCTTTCACTGACCAGCCTGGTGAACAAGCCTACAACTTTGCTATCCTCAACGATCTAGAGCAGTTGGTCCAGCACCTTACACGTATTCCCGACCGTCTTGGAGATCGGCCCAACATTCAAGACCTCTTCCTTACCACAAACCCCTCTGCTTATTCTGTCAAACTGTTCTCTCCGTTGGGCTCCTCCGATCACAATCTTATTTATGTATCATGCCCTATCGCTCCTGTACACCCTCTGGACCTACTGAAGAGGCGATGCTTCTGGCATTTTGCTTCAGCTCGGTGGGACGACCTGAGGATGTACTTTTCCGATATCCCGTGGAATGATTATTGCTTCCAGTATAGAGACCCCTCTGTGTATACTCAGCGCATCACAGAGGTGATTGTCTCTGGAATGGAGGCATACATTCCACATACTTTCTTTACTCCTCACGCTAAAAAGCCTTGGTTTAATCACGCTTGTTATCATGCTGTCAATGATAGAGAGGCAGCTCACAAAAGGTATCAGAGCCTTCAAACTAATGCTAACTATGAACTTTACATTTCTGCCAAGAATCGTGCCAAATCTATTTTCCGACTAACCAAAAACTCTTTCATTAATAGAAAATGCCAAAATCATGCTTTCTCTAACGCTTCCCGTGACTTCTGATATCTAGCCAAACACATCTCCTCCAACTTCACTTCTTACTCTTTCCCTCCACTCCTCAGTCCTGACGGCAAGACTGCCGCCTCATCTGTCTCTAAGGCTGAACTTTTCTCTCAAACTTTTTCTAAAAACTCCACTCTGGACGATTCTGGGCATATTCTTTCTACTCATCCCCCCTCTGACTCCTTTATGCCTGTTATAAAGATTCTTCAAAATTATGTTTTCTATGCCCTCTCTGGCCTCAATCCTCAGAAGGCTTATGGACCTGATGGAGTGCCTCCTATTGTCCTTAAAAACTGTGCCTCCGTGCTGTCATCGTGCCTGGTGAAACTCTTTCGCCTCTGCCTGTCAACATCTCCCTTTCCTTCCTGCTGGAAGTATGCCTTCATACAGCCTGTGCCTAAGAAGGGTGACCGCTCCAATCCCTCAAACTACCGTCCTATACCTTTACTTTCTTGTCTATCTAAAGCTTTTGAATCAATCCTTAACCGGAAGATTCAAAAGCACCTTTCCACTTCTGACCTTCTATCTGATCGCCAGTATGGGATCCGCAAGGGGCGTTCTACTGGTGATCTCCTTGCCTTCCTAACTGAGTCTTGGTCATCCTCTCTTAGCCATTTCGGTGAAACCTTTGCTACTGCGCTGGACATATGAAAAGCTTTTGATAGGGTCTGGCACAAATCTTTGCTTTCCAAACTACCCTCCTACGGTTTCTATCCTTCTCTCTGTACCTTTATCTCCAGTTTCCTTTCTGACCGTTCTATTTTTGCCGTGGTAGGCGGTCACTGTTCTTCCCCTAAACCTATTAACAGTGGTGTCTCACAGGGCCCTTTCCTATCTCCCACTCTCTCTCTGTTGTTCATTGCTCATCTTCTTTCCAAAACGAACTGTCCTATACATTCTTAAGCCGATGACTCCACGCTGCATTACTCAACTTCTTTTAATAGAAGACCCACCCTACAGGAACCTAACAATTCAAGGGTGGAGGCAACGAAACGCTTAGCCTCAGACCTTACTATTATTTCCGACTAGGGGAAGAGAAATCTGGTGTCCTTAAACGCCTCAGAAACACAGTTTCTCCACCTATCCACTCGACACAATCTTCCAGACAACTATCCTCTATTTTTTGACAACACTCAGCTATCACCTTCCTCAACACTAAACATCCTCGGTCTATCCTTAACTCAAAATCTTAACAGGAAACTTCATATCTCATCTCTTACTAAATCAGCTTCCTCGAGGCTGGGCGTTCTGTACCGTCTCCGCCAGTTCTTCTTCCCCGCACAGTTGCTATCCATTTACAGGGGCCTTGACCGCCCTCGTATGGAGTATGCATCTCATGTGTGTGTGTGTGTGGGGGGGGGGGTCCACTCACACAGCTCTCCTTGACAGAATGGAGGCCATGTTGCCTCTCTTTCTATCTTCTATCGATATTTTCATGCTGACTGCTCTTCTGAACTTGCTAACTGCATGCCACCCCTCCTCCCGCGGCCCCGCTGCACACGACTTTCTACTCATGCTCATCCCTATACTGTCCAAACCCCTTATGCAGGATTCAACAAGCATCTTCACTCTTTCATCCCTCAGGCTGGTAAACTCTGGAACAATCTTCCTTCATCTGTATTTCCTCCTGCCTACGACTTGAACTTTTTCAAGAGAAGGGTATCAGGACACCTCTCCTCCCGAAATTGACTTCTCTTTTTTGACACTCCTTTGACCTCTGTTCGGTAGTAGTGAGTAGCGAGCTTTTTTTTCTTTTTTTTCTTTACGCTTTTGAACTGTCTCCTTAGCTGTAAAAAAAAAAATCACTATATAGCTTTTCAAGGTGCTCAGTAGTGGGGGAGGAAGGTCTTGAAGGATGGGTAACTTAAGTGTTCTACAACGCGCCCGAGCAGCCAGTTCTGCACGTCTCTTATTTATGGAAGTGATCTTTTAACTTTCTTCGTTTTGTTTTGTTATCCGTTTATAAGTCCAAGGTTTTCTTCTTAGTTTCACGTCCGCTCAGGCTTTATTTCACACGCCGGCTCTGGCTTGGCAGCAATACAGAGCCAGCTCGGGATTATGAAAGGAGCGCTGAGGGGTTCCTCCATGGCGGAGGATCACATTGATAATCATACATATATATGTTATCAGGGAACTACCTGCAAGACTCGAGACTTCCCTGAACTCATAGTTATTATGGAATGTTATGTTAACCTTAACCTGACGAATGCGTGTAAGAACAGAGGGAGGGGAGGATAAAATCAAAACTTTACGTTACTGCGACGCTACGTTAAAGTCGTACAAATGGTAACATTAATATATGTGAAGTTGGTTGGTGACCACAGCCAATAGCGAGGTCGGGGATAATGGCTTGTTTTATGGAAGACAGGAGCTGTCTTGCACAACACATCTCTTTCAGAATGGAGGTCGTTTGATAAAAAAAACTAATCAGGTTTTCACTGTATAGCTTTTCAAAGGGAAAATAGTGTAAATGTTAAGGGACTGGACGACAGAGAAATTTACTCGTTATGATAGAGGTGATTTTTGACGAGCCAAGTTTATTTATTTATTTTTTTACAACAAAGCAGACAGCTCAAGGGCACCAAAAAGTAAACAAAAATAAAAAAAGCCGCTACTCGCTGCTCCCATTAGGAATCCAAATAGGTGGGCGAAAGAGAGGTCAATTTCGGGAGGAGAGGTGTCCAGATACCCTCCTCTTGAAAGAGTTGAAGTCGTAGGCAAGAGGAAATACAGAAAAAGGAAGGTTGTTTCAGAGTTTACCAGCGTGAGGGATGAAAGAGTGAAGATGCTGGTTAACTCTCGCATGAGGGGTTTGGACAGTATAGGGATGAGCATGAGTAGAAAGTCTTGTGCAGCGGGGCCGCGGAAGGGGGATAGACCGAGGATTTTCAGTGTTGAAGATGGTGACAGCTGAGTGTTGTCGAAGAATAGGGGATAGATGTTTGGAAGATTGTGTCGAGTTGATATGTGGAGAAATTGGGTTTTTGAGGCATTGAAGGACACAAGGTTCCTTTTGCCCCAATCGGAGATGAAAGGTCTGAGGTTAAGCGTTGTGCAGCCTCTAGCCTGGAGTCATGTAATTCCTGTTGAGAGGGTCTTCTGTTGAAAGAAGTTGAATAATGCAGTTTTTTTTATGGAAAGAAGATCATTGATGAATAACAGAAAGAGAGTGGGTGACTGGACAGAGCTCTGTGGAAGAACACTGTTAATAGGTTTAGAGGAAGAACAGTGACCGTCTACCACAGCAGAGATAGAACGGTCTGAAAGGAAACTGGAGATAAAGGAACAGAGAGAAGGGTAGAATCCGAAAGAGGGCAGTTAAGAAAGCAAAGACTTGTGCCAGACTCTATCGAAGACTTTTGATATGTCTAGCAAAACTGAGAAAGTTTCACTAAAACGGCTAAGAGAGGATGACCAAGAATAATTTAAAGGAGCAAGAAGATTGCCAGTAGAACGCACCTTGCTGAACCCAAACTGGCGATCATATGGAAGGCTAGAAATGGAAAGGTGCTTTTGAATCTTCCGGTTAAGGATTGATTCAAAAGCTTTAGATGGACAGGAAAGTAAAGCTATAGGGCGGTAATTTGAGGGATTGGAACGGTCACCCTTATTAGGCACAGTGCTTGAGGAAACGCAACATAGGCTGCCCCAACAACAACCCGCCTTCACAAGGGTGTCTGGAATAAAAGGCCTCTAGATCCGCGTTCCTTTAGAATAGATATTTTTTTTCATGAGGAAACTATTTTACATTACGTAGTCTTAGGGAGTACAGTCCGCGTTAGTGGTGGGAGTTTTAAGGGAAGATGGCTGAAGACTCGAAAAAAGATGATTCGAGAGAAAATGACGACTAATGACAACTGTGTGATGACTGTGGTTGGGTTCATGGCTAAGACAAAGGGCGAACTGTAGGGTGATCATTAATAATTGTACGGGCGCAAGTTTTTGCTCATAGAGACCTGAGCCCATATTACGTGCCCTCTCTTCCTGGGCCATTCCCTTGACATCAGTTCCACGATTTCATTATACCAAACCCCTTTCACGACAAGGTTTTTATGAGACACTTATACACGTTAATAGCTACATCAAACATATTAATTATCTTCGTAGCAAAATGTACATTAATATATGGCATGCATTTATAACAGCAGCATGCTGAAGGATTTTGTTGTTTATATACCCAGTGCTGTGATGTATCTATCGGCGTATTTCTGCCTCTCCTTTACTAAAAGATGTCGCTTATTATCAACTCGTAAAGGAACAGCAGCTCATAAATAGTTTTCCGCTCTTGGTGTGCTCCACATACCTAGGGTACAATTATTTTTATCTTGGGGTATTTGCGCTAAAGAACAACAACACGGCTCAGCACCTGATCGCCGGTAAGACACACCATGCCTCGTGGTCTGTGCAGTATCTGTTTTCGAAAATTTTCGAGATTTTTCACTGTGATATAACAGCTACTCCGATTTTGTGTTCCCTTGAAAACGTGGTCGAGCAGCCTGTCTGTTCTGCTCATCTTGTATTCCAAAGTCAAGTCATGCGCAACTTTGTGGGAGGAGACACGGCAGAGGCGTGGCTTATGCGTGACCCTGCTTAGTGCCAAACTAGAAAATGTAGAAGGAAGATTTAGAAAAACGAGGAAAAGCGGACTATTTAAATCAATCACCTCAACATGCCCCTCCACCCCTTCCACCTCATATCCCACACCGCCGTTTGTAGGCACTGGAATTAAGTCACGCATAGCACAATAAAAAGGTATATTTTTTCGTCAGTTGCTTGCCTGAACACGCTGTGAAAGTAGGCGAGCATGCACATCCAAAGCACATACACGGCCGCACCATTAAGCCCTATTCACACATGGGTGATCTAGGGACGTCAGCGCCACGATCCTGGTTCGTTCTGGTATCGTCGGGATTTGGTGCACTTAAGCCCGTCCAAGAGGTGTGGATTATTTTGACACGACGCTTGTAAGAGTATTTCCCAAATGCTGGACGGAAGCTGCACAACCATAGAGATGCCTGCCACACAGCTGTCCGGTATCTGAACGATCGACGACGATTTAACGTGGTATGTGAACCGTCCTTTCCATAAACGCTAATCCCTAGGTGCGGGAAATGGGAGCAGCACTGACATGTGTTGCTGCCATGATGGACCCATCTCTCTCTCTCTCTCTCTCTCTCTCTCTCTCTCTCTCACACACACACACACACAGACACACACACACACAGACACACACACACACGCATACACACACACACAGAAACACACACACACACAGCCACAGACACACACACACACACACACACACACACACACACACACACACACACACACACACACACACACAGAGAGAGAGAGAGAGAGAGAGAAAAACACACACACACACACACACACACACACACACACACACACACACACACACACACACACACACACACACACACACACACACACACACACACACACACACACACACAGACACACACACACACACACACACACACACACACACACACACACACACACACACACACACACACACACACACACACAAAGGGGGAGAGAGGGGGAGAGGGATAAGGGGAGAAAGATAAAAAGAAAACACACACACACACACACACACACACACACACACACACACACACACACACACACACACACACACACACACACACACACACACACACACACACACACACACACACACACACACACACACACACACACACACACACACACACACACACACACACACACACACAGAGTATTCCACCATGCAATACATAGACAAAACGCTTATAAGGGAACTATTGGGCAGTCTGATCTTAAGTCACCTCGTTTCTCCGTCCCCTTTCTTCCTTCTACTTTTTCATCCCGTTCTCATCTCCTCCCTTCCACCCTCCCGCTGCTGCTTATACGGACTATTTTCCCTCTTCCTTATGTCTTCCCTATTCTGATTTATAGAACCGACCTGAGAAATATGAGGGTGATGCAGGCGGACCTAACGTTCAGAAAACGTAACTTGGATCAACCACGATATATAACCTAACACAACGCACGACAAATCAATACGAAACCCCAAAATGCGTAAGAAGCAGAACAGGCCACTCGCGCACGCCCTACGAGAACACAGAAAAAGCTGAAAAAACAAGTCCCATGGCACATTACCTGAACCTATTGGCATGCACGGGAGAGACCTGCACGTTACCTGTGGGAGAGAAAGGAAGCATGTTAGCAGCCATATAGTAGAGGTTTATTATAAGAAATATTACTATTGCCATTACCATTATTGTAGTTTCGAGGAGGGAATATAACATGTGAGCGATAATAGTTACTTTTATAGACATGCCGCTAGATTTTATAAGTGGTTGTAGCAGTAATAGCAGTAGTAGTAGTAGTAGTAGTAGTAGTAGTAGTAGTAGTAATTGTAGTAGTAGTAGGGGTAGTAGTAGAAGTAGTAGTAGTAGTAGTAGTAGTAGTAGTAGTAGTAGTAGTAGTAGTAGTAGTAGTAGTAGTAGTAGTGTGTATATATATACCGAACGGGCGCAAGCCACTCTCAGTGAGGTATATATGGGAGGTGAGAAGGGAGCTGAAGCCCTCCAAAGACCCTTCCCATGTCCTCACTAACCGTTTCCCTATTGTCTCACCAACACCGGAGAGTAGTTCAGCATGCTCTCTAAAGACAGATCCTCTCTCTATCCACACCACACTACATTCCCACAAAATATACACCTTTTCCCAAAATTGAAATTTCAAAATGGCACACCTACATCATGCTTCGGAGTCCCCGCCTGGGTGGGGACCATAAATTCCCCTAGGGAGGACTCCCCTTCTGGCTGCCGACTTGAGAAGTGTCCTGATAACTCCTCGAACCTCCTCATCAATTTCTGCAGCATTCGCGGTCTCCGTTCTAATTTTCATTCTGTGGAACACCATCTCTCCCCCTCAAAACCTCACCGAAACACAGGTTTCTGAGGCTACGGACAGCAATCTCTACTCAGTTCCCTTCTACTATCTCTATCCTAAATTTCAATCCAAAGCTGGATGTTGCGCCTACGTGCGCAACGGCATCACTTGCTCTCGTGCCCACGACCTTGACTCTTCTGAATTTTCCACCATCTGGCTAAGACTTCATTGTCATTCTATTACTAAATACATCTGCGCTGTTTATCTCTCACCTAACTCTACTATGTCAAATTCTTTGACTATTTGAACTCTAAAGTGGAGCACATCTTGACCCACTCTCCCTTCGCTGAAATCTCCATCCTAGGAGATTTCAATGATCACCACCAGCTTTGGCTTTCATCCTCTTTCACTGACCAGCCTGGTGAACAAGCCTAGAACTTTGCTATCCTCAACGATCTAGAGCAGTTGGTCTAACACCCTACACGTATTCCCAATCGTCTTGGAGACAGGCCCAACATTCTAGACCTCTTCGTTACCTCAAACCCTTCTGCTTATTCTGTGAAACTGTTCTCTCCGTTGGGCTCCTTCGATCACAATCTTATTTCTGCATCCTGTCCTATCGCTCCTGTACACCCTCTGGACCCACCGAAGAGGCGATGCTTCTGGCATTTTGCTTCAGCTCGGTGGGACGACATGAGGATGTACTTTTCCGATTTCCCATGGAATGATTATTGCTTCCAGGATAGAGACCCCTCTGTGTGTGCTCAGCGCATCACAGAGGTGATTGTCTCTGAGATGGAGGCATACATTCCTCGTTCTTTCTCTACTCCTCACGCTAAAAAGCTCTGGTTTAATCACGCTTCTTCTCGTGCTGTCAATGATAGAGAGGCAGCTCACAAAAGGTACCAGAGCCTTCAAACTAATGCTAATTATGAACTTTACATTTCTGCCCGGAATCGTGCCAAATCTATTCTCCGACTAACCAAAAACTCTTTCATTAATAAAAAATGCCAAAACCTTGTTTTCTCTAACTCTTCCCGTGACTTCTGGCATCTAGCCAAAAACATCTCTTCTAACTTCACTTCTTCATCTTTCCCTCCACTCCTCAGTCCTGACGGCAACACTGCCGTCTCATCTATCTCTAAGGCTGAGCTCTTCTCTCAGACTTTTTCTAAAAACTCCACTCTGGATGATTCTGGGCATATTCCTCCTACTCATCCCCCCTCTAACTCCTTTATGCCTGTTATAAAGATTCTTCAAAATGATGTTTTCTATGTCCTCTCTGGCCTCAATCCTCAGAAGGCTTATGGACCTGATGGAGTGCCTCCTATTGTCCTTAAAAACTGTGCCTCCGTGCTGTCACCTGCCTGGTCAAACTCTTTCGCCTCTGCCTGTCAACATCTACGTTTCCTTCCTGCTGGAAGTATGCCTTCATACAGCCTGTGCCTAAGAAGGGTGACCGTTCCAATCCCTTAAACTACCGTCCTATAGCTTTACGTTCTTGTCTATCTAAAGCTTTTGAATCAATCCTTAACCGGAAGATTCAAATGCACCTTTCCACTTCTGACCTTCTATCTGATCGCCAATATGGGTTCCGCAAGGGGCGTTCTACTGGTGATCTCCTAGCCTTCTTAACTGACTCTTGTTCATCCTCTCTTAGTCGTTTCGGTGAAACCTTTGATTTTGCGCTGGACATATGAAAAGCTTTTGATAGGGTCTGGCACAAATCTTTGCTTTCCAAACTACCCTCCTACGGTTTCTATCCTTCTCTCTGTACCTTTATTTCCAGTTTCCTTTCTGACCGTTCTATTTCTGCCGTGGTAGACGATCACTGTTCTCCCCCTAAACCTATTAACAGTGGTGTCCCACAGGGTTCTGTCCTATCTCCCACTCTCTTTCTGGTGTTCATTGATGATCTTCTTTCCAAAACGAACTGTCCTATCCATTCCTACGCCGATGATTCCACGCTGCATTACTCAACTTTTTTTGAAAGAAGACCCACCCTACAGGAACTTAATGACTCAAGGCTGGAGGCTGCAGAACGTTTAGTCTCAGACCTTACTATTATTTCCGATTGGAGCAAGAAGAACCTGGTGTCCTTCAACGCCTCAGAAACACAGTTTCTCCACCTATCCACTCGACACAATCTTCCAAACAACTATCCCCTATTCTTTGACAACACCCAGCTATCACCTTCCTCAACACTAAACATCCTCGGTCTATCCTTAACTCAAAATCTCAACTGGAAACTTCATATCTCATCTCTTACTAAATCAGCTTCCTCGAGGCTGGGCGTTCTGTACCGTCTCCGCCAGTTCTTCTTCCCCGCACAGTTGCTGTCCATATACAGGGGCCTTGTCCGCCCTCGTATGGAGTATGCATCTCATGTGTGGGGGGGCTCCACTCACACAGCTCTCCTGGACAGAGTGGAGGCTAAGGCTCTTCGTCTCATCAGCTCTCCTCCTCATACTGATAGTCTTCTACCTCTCAAATTCCGTCGCAATGTTGCGTCTCTTTCTATCTTCTATCGATATTTCCACGCTGACTGCTCTTCTGAACTTCCTAACTGCATGCCTCCCCCCTTCCGCGGCCCCGCTGCACACGACTTTCTACTCATGCTCATCCCTATACTGTCCAAACCCCTTATGTAAGAGTTAACCAGCATCTTCACTCTTTCATCCCTCACGCTGGTAAACTCTGGAACAATCTTCCTTCATCTGTATCTCCTCCTGCCTACGACTTGAACTCTTTCAAGAAGAGGGTATCAGGACACCTCTCCTCCTGCATTTGACCTTGCTTCTGGACACTTCTTTTGTTTCTTTTTTGGGAGCAGCGAGTAGCGGGCATTTTTATTATAGTTTTCTTTTTTTGTGTGCCCTTGAGATGTCTCCTTTGTTAAAAAAAAAATATCATGTTCCTGATCACAGGTCAGTCAGTCACTCACTCACTCTGTAAGGAATTGGGTTCATATACACTCCTTGGAAGGTCAAACTGGTGCCTGCTATTGTCTATAGCTTTGTTTATTACCAAGCTGTCAATATATATCATGTTCCTTGTCACGGCTCACTCACTCACTCACTCACTGACTCACTCTGTTAGGAATTGGGTTCATATACACTCCTAGGAAGGTCATACTGGTGCCAGCTACTGTCTATAGCAGTGTTTAATGGGGTCCGGGACACCTGAGGTCATCTAACTAAACTATCTTGTACTGCGACGAAACTAAGTAGGTATCTATGTTGCCTACATTTTGTACGAGCCAGAACAATGTAAGTATACTTTATGTATACTAATACGTATACATGTGCTTATACGTGTAGCGACACTTAAAATTACACAGCACCATTAATACATAGCCAATCACTTTCTTTTTTTGGCTGTGAATAGTCTTTAGGTATGCTTAGAGCGCTATAGAAAATATTCTGAAAGTTTCCCATATAAAAAGGCATAATGGTATTTCTTTTATTATGTTCGTTGAACATCGCGTAAAATCGTTTTTTTGTCACTTTTTCCTGTTAATACTCCTATCTCCTTCACCCTATCAACAATTTCTAATCAAGGGTCCCAAGCTACTTGTACAATCAACATTCCCTCTACTTTTTACGTAGATCTGATTGATTTTAGATTTTCTGCGATTAAAAAAATAAATAAAAAATATAAAAAAAGAAACAAAATTTAACCTTTAGCCCGGTAGCTGCGGGGATCATGTTTCGAAAAGGCCCCTCTAAGCGAACTAATGAGAAAAAATCATCACTCACAAAAAAACATTTCATATTATATATCAACGCATTTGTGATCAGGTTATGCATAATCTATTTTTTGGGGGGTTTATATCATGGCAAAAATTTGGCCCCCGTCGCTGGTACACGGTAAAGCCACAAATTTGGCCCGTCGCTGGTACACGGTAAAGCCACAAATTTGGCCCGTCGCTGCTACACGGTAAAGCCACAAATTTGGCCCGTCGCTGCTACCGGACTAACTCGGTCCATTTAAACCCGCGCCAGACATGTAAAATTTGCGCTACGAGGAAAACATTGATCGGGGATTATTACTAGATGGTATAAGAGCTTTTTAAATCAAGTTTTGCAAAATGGTATATTTTGACAAAAACACCCCTCCCCAGGTGTCGCGTACGTCCTTAAGACTAAGCTTTGAATATATATCATTTTCCTTTTCACGGCTCAGTCACATAGTCACTCACTCACTCACTCACTCTGTAAGGAATTGAGTTCATATACACACCTAGGAAGGTCATACTGGTGCCAGCTAATGTCTATAGCTGTGTTTAACCCTTTAAGTGCTATGGCCGGGCATGGATGAGTTGTATGGTAAGACTAAATATATATATATATATATATATATATATATATATATATATATATATATATATATATATATATATATATATATATATATATATATATATATATATATATATATATATATATATATATATATATGCACAAATATGTTACTCTTTCTTTCAATGTAATGATAAACCCTATATAATAAAATAATAGGAAAAAATAATTAGCTGCACTTCATTTGATGAAATGGGAAATAAATACTACAAAATGAACTCGCATTATGATGACGTCATCGGGAACGACATTCATGCATGACTATATAAATCTTGTGTGTGTGAAGTCAGCGAGATTATGAAAAAAAATCACACAATCAATTGTCTATATTTTTAATAAACGCTAAAATCCTAAGAGAAGTATTAACAAGTGGCCAGACATATAATTCAAAGTTGCACGAGATAGACGACAGACGACGCGATATAGCCTATTGTTTGGGTAGAGACGATGCTTGGCCAGCGCTGCACTGCTGCTTTCTTTCATTCATCACTGTCGAGTGAATTATATACATCTGATCAAAATAATAATATATATAATTTGTAGGTATGAATAGTGAAGCGACCCCTACTCCGCCCCGGCGATTCTTTAAATGAATGTGGGTGGCTACATAACCTATCATTCCAATACGTTTCTCTTTGCCACATTCACATAAAGCGTTTAAAATTAAGTAGTTTTATAAAAGTCGGTAGAGAATGTTTCCCCGAGGATAGTTGCCAGATATCGCCAGCCTACGCCCCGTGTCCGAAAGATTATGAAAAATGTGTTAACACTTCGTAGCGCGACTGTACATAACACAATATTAATAATGTTAATGTAAGGGTGGTGATGTTACCAAAACTCTGATACCTTTCCACAGCATTTATTTCAAACAAGTCGCTATGCAAATGTATATTAGGTAGTTAAAATTGATATATAAAATTATGATATGAACAGAAGTACCGGTATTTGCTTCAACTTTGAAACTTGAAAAAAATCAACATATTACTTCATATTACAACCAAGAAAAATTATATACCTATTTAAACTTGCTTAGTACAGTAATTGAGTAATATCATTCACCATGCCTGCCGTGCATAAGGAAACAAGTTATTGTAATATAATGAAAATTATTTTTACTCAGTACTTTAAGCAAATCACTTTTAAATTGTAATGTAAAAACATTAATAAAGTAATATCCTTCACCATGCCTACCGTGCATAAGACAGTAAATTAGTAGAAGACTTGAGAGTCTGATAAACTTTCTGTACACTACCATTTCTAGTAGCATCTGGGATCACCACAAGAACGAGAAAATTGTCAACTTCTAACATATTAAGACCGGTATGTTTTCACAAAGCAAGGCTAAATTATAAGTAACAGACTACTAGAAGTATTTGTTCTCCATACAGGAGATGACAGTTGGGCAGTAAACAAAGTTGTAAACATGAGGGTTACGGTATGTCTTTAGTTTTGTGGTACCAGTGTCCAGTATTTAATGAAGATTAATCACATTTATACTTTATAAATAATCGGCCGATTCTTGGTTACCGATTAATAGGTAATCGGCCAAATTGCTTATCGGTGCAATCCTAGAGACAAGCAGGATGGCACCACTGCAAACACTTGCCTCTACCATAACAGCTTACCGGTGCCATAGGCAGTCGTCGGTTTGACACAAAGTCATTCCAGCGATATCCCATGATTCTGCGTAGACACTTATTACCAAAGGCATCAATCTGCCTCTCCAAGTCTCCATTTAGTGTCCATGTCTCCCAACCATAGAGTAAGACAGGGAGCACAAGGTACTTGAAGATCCGGATCTTAGTCCTTCTGCACAGGTACTGACAACGCTGAGCGAGTCCATAACACCGTGGGCCAGACCAATCCGTCGCAAGACTTCCTGGCCAGACTCACCGTTGTTATGAATTACGCTACCAAGATACGTGAAGCTTTCTGAGATCTCAACGTCCTCGCCACACTCATGAACAGACTGTACTGTGTCATTCAGCAAGCCTCCAAACACCTGTGCCTTGGTCTTGGAACAGGAGACCTGGAGTCCCAAGGGGTTCCCCTCCTCGTGCAGTGCCTCGAGAGCCATCACCAAGACCTCCAGCGACCATGCCAGGATTACTGCATCATCACCAAAAACAAGGTCAGTGACCCTGGTATTGCCAATGGATGCTCTGCAATGACTCTGGTCCACAACCCTGCCCAGTACGCAGCCTATACAAGTGTTGAAAAGCGATGGGGCAAGGGCACAGCCCTGCCTCACTCCCGCATTCACGGGAAAGAAGCTGGACAAGCCCCCCCCACACTTCACAGCACTCTGTCCCAGAATACAGGCCAGTCAGCAGACCAATAGTCCTCGCAGGAATCCCACGGAGTCGCAGAAGATCCCAGAGTGCCTCACGATGCACTGAATTAAACGCCTTCTTGAGATCAACATAGGCTGCAAGCATCCCCTGTCCAAACTCACGTCGGCGCTCCACCAGCACGTGCACAACATTTTGAGTAATTATTATTAAGCTTTTAAAATAAAAGAGTAGCTGTAATTTGAGCTGAGCTATTAGATTAATAGTAGTTATAACTGTTGGTGGAATTGAGGTTTTAAATCAAATAATTGTAATTCAGCCTAACCCTCTCGCGCACGATGACATATTTTGCGTCATCAGGGGTAAGAGGTCCTGGCACACGGTGACGCAAAATGCCTCATAAACTTTAAAAAATTGATTAAGAAATAAGCTTTCGGTGAAAATGCATCAAATTTGGGAGCTTCATTTGTCGGGATAAGTTTCTTAATGGTAACATATGGCAACATTTCTAAGGAGCGTAGATGAGGAGCTTTAAGCGATTTATTTTTTTTAGCCTACTGTGACGGAAGAAGAAAAAAATAAAGTTTTCTTGGTGTAACTCGGGAACTATTTGGCGTATGAAGATTTTGAGGATACCATAATAGTCCTCACTAAGCTCCGCTTCGAAACATATATTCAGATAAAAAAAGTTGGCCCATAAGATTTCGAGCTAGCGAGTGGGGAAGAGCTGGTACTTAGGATTTGTTGTCTACAATACTCTATACGGAGACATGAAACAAGTCTGCATTGTTTATATATTAAAAGGTCCTCTATTTTTATTTGTGGATGTTCTAGTACAGGTTTTTATGAAGCCATTGATATCAAATTTTTTTGGGGTACAATACATCTGTGAGGGTAAAATATGACCGGGAATGTGGAGTATCGCGGCGGCAAAAAAAAAGGCCGGTCGGGCCAGAGAAATGCATGATGAGGTGTGTGTGTGTGTGGGGGGGGGGGGGGGCCACGGGCCTTTGCCAAAGGCAAAGCAGGGAGCCGACAGACTGACTTTATCGGCGATCAAAATCTAGCCGACCAAGTCGGTCTGTTGACAAGGACTGGCGTGTCTCTGATGCATGATGAGTGGAATAGTTTACTTTTTACAACTCTTAACCCTCTCCCGCACTGAACGTTTGCAATATGCATGATGAGTGGAATAGAAACTTATTGGAAACTTTCGGTGCGGGAGAGGGTTAAGAGTTGTAAAAAGTAAACTGACTCATGCAAAAAATATTATCATGAGTAAATACAATCATCATATATATAAAGAAAAAAGTGCCCACCACCTCAGTCAATTTGGTGGAGGAGACTTAAAAATCCCTCCCTGACACTTACCCTGGCGGTGGTAAGGGTATACAATATACATCTACATATTAGCGACATTTCACAGGAGGTTTAATACATTATGTTAGTATTTTAGCCTTAATTAATACATACTAACTAACAGCTTACAGAATATTGAAAACTTAAAAAAAAAAAAGCTAAAAGTTTTAAACCATACATTGCATTCTGGCAGAGACACAGGTCAGTCAGGTGTCATGTTAGGTCTTGCTCGAGTTCATTATGTTTGGTTGCAATTGAATAACACTAAACTTCCTAGCGATTTGATCATACCTCGGACAATACATTGCATCAGAAGCACACGTTAGGTTTTATAAGGTAATGATTCTTGCTGTAAACAGAACCAGCTCATGGGTAATATATATGACAACAACATTGCCCACATAGCTGTGTGCTGGATAATCATAAACAGCATGCATTACTTACCAACTGACGCCGGGGCAGGTCATGACGTGCGGGGCGGGGCAGGGCGGGGCGTCAGGGAGTGGACCTCCAGTATTGAAAAGTCACCCATTCAGCGCACGGTTTCTGTAGAATAGCACCATCCCCATAATAAAGGGCATCATATAGGTACTGACGAGAGCAGTAGTACCAATGAATCAAGGTACAGACGGAATACGAGAGATTTTTAAAGCAAATTCTCAGACGGGGTTAGATTAGGTTAGTTTCTTTTTTTATTAATAGTAAAGGAAGCAGTTCAAGGGTAACTATGCACGAACACAACAAAGCCCACACAGCTATAGGCTTGTGCAACCATCAACAGTGGTATGCATCTCTTACCAATTTATGCTGGGAGGTCATGACGCAGGGCAGGGTGGGTCGTCTCAGACATCGAAGAGTCAGTCATTTAGGAGTTTCTGGAAAATATAACCTTATAAATAATAACCGGCATCATATTTTTTTTTATCAGAAATGAACAGTCAGTGTCACAAAAATGGTAGGCAAAGCTAATATACATAACTACTACTCCCAAGGTTAGGTTAGAATTGTTTTGAATCTTACAGTAAAGGAATACAAGTCAAGGGTATATATAAGAACACACCCCACATAGCTATGGACTGGAATATCCATTAAGAGCATGCATTTCTTACCAATTTATGCCAGGGGGGCGGGCAGGTCATGATGGTGGGTTGGGGCGGGGCGGGGCATCTCAGGCATGTAGTGGTTTCTGTAAAATATACCAAATCCAAGGAATTACCAGACTTAAACCACTATTACACCAGCCCACCACTCACGACACACCACAAAAAATGTCCACATATGCAAACTAACCCCTCCTCCCAACCCAGCAGGGGGCTTCGTGGTGCAGTGGTTAGCACACTCGGCTCACAAACAAGAGAACCCGGGTTCGATTCCCACGACAGCCTTCCACGCCCGTGCACACGTGGATATATGAAACGAGTGCAGGAAAGATGTATTATAGCCGTGAAAAAGAAAAATATGTCACGGGTTAGGTTTCTGCCCTAAGCCCGCCACGAAAAATATAGATCCCTATTTTCTCACAAACGAAGCCACTTAAGATAACGCCCGTAAGCCCATGTCAAGCTTCCACGCCCGTGCACACGTGGATATATGAAAAGAGTGCAGGAAAGATGTATTGTAGCCGTGAAAACGAAAAATATGTCACGGGTTAGGGTTCTGCCCCAAGCCCGCCACGAAAAATATATATCCTTATTTTCTCACAAACAAAGCTACTTACGATCACGCCCATAAGCCCACGACAGCCTTCCACGCCCGTGCACACGTGGATACATGAGACGAGTGCAGAAAAGATGTATTTTAGCCGTGAAAACGAAAAATATGTTACGGGGTACAACTCAAACTGCCCGCCGAGAATATATTACCTTGTTTTCTGTAATATTACATTATCTACGCTAACGCCAGTGTAGGCAAGCCTTTCCCCATCGACAGCGAATGCGTGGGGCGTTGTGGCGTCTCTTGCAAACGATAATTAGTGACAAAACGTAAGAAAAAACTGTCTGGACGGGGCTGGGCTCAGGTCAGCCCCGTCATGGCCCCCAAGGAAGCGGGTGTTAAGAATAGCTCCTAAGGGGGTAATTAACGCTTGACCTGGCACCTCACACACCTGCCGGCACACCTGTAAATTGTGTTGTAATAGTCCACGCCCCCCAGTGGTCAGTATTTGGGCACATTACCTGATAATGCACGAGGCATCTCTCCGCCGTTCGTCCATAATTAAGCAAACATTCGTGTCTTTCCCAAATCAACGGTAAAAATGGATATATGTCCCTCATATCTAAACGTACAGCAATTCTGATGACAACCACTGGATTCGTCGTCATCTTTTACACATAATATTTGACGATTTCAAGCGGAATAATAAGTTTTAATTATTTTGTTACCCCGATAGTAAGGAAATAAACAATGAACCTGGGAGCAAAACTGTGACGTCAAGATCAGGATCTAGATATATAAAACTGCAAATAACGCTCTTAATATTCATTATAGAGTAAAACCAAGACCAGTTTTGATATCCTCGTCACATTCTGCATCAGGTGATACTTGTTCGTGCAGAATTAAGTAAACATTCGTGTTATCCCAAATCAACGGTAAAAATGCATATATGTCCCTTATTTCTAAACGTACAGCAATTCTGATGACAACACTGGATTTGCCGTCATCTTCTACACATAATATTTGACGATTTCAAGCGGAATAATAAGTTTTAATAATTTTGTTACCCCGATAGAAAAAAATAAACAATGAAACCGGGAGCAAAAACTGTGACCTCAAGATCAGGCTCTAGATATAGAAAACTGTGATATTTCTGGCTTAGTTTTTACTCTGAACTTTGCAAAGGGTACCAAATCGATGCAGAAAACGACGACGAATCGAATGGTACACTCAGAATTGCTCTAAGATAAAAATAACCGATATATTTGCATATAACTATCAGGAATCTTCGGGGATTTTTTTAATTTACAGAAATAAACCGCTTTTATGATTTTTTTTTAGGTATCAATTTCCCAGAGGCACTTCATCTTATGTAGTAGAGGATGAGGAAGCCGTTCATGGCCTGAAATCAACGCTCCGGGCAAAATTAACGGTGTTATGGTGTATGGTCCCTAATGCGAAAAACAAGTAAAGTTGATTTTTTCGCTTTACTTTCATTCCATTAGCTCCCCCCCCAATTACCATTAACCCCCGCCCCTTTTAATTATCACCACGCAATTAACTGATCCCATTTACTCCCTGTTCGACACCGAACATGACCTAATTCCTTATTCCACCTACTCCCATTAGCTCCCCCCATTACCATTAACCCGCGCCCCCTCTAATTATCACCACGCAATTTACTGACCCAATTAACCCTCTACTCGACACCCCATATGACCTATTTCCGAATTCTAGGATCCAGATCTTCTTCCTCCTCTTGAGGCCTTATACCGGAGCCATGCACGGTATCCACTGCATCGCGGAGCAAAATGTTCTTCCTCTTCTTCTTGTGACCCATCACAACAACCAATCTTATGAATTGCTGTTTTCTTACTCTAAACTAGCTCGATTTCTCTAGGTAAAGGTCTTCTTCCTCCTCTTCTTTTGGCCTCTCAACAACACCCGAACTTATGCGGTGCTGTTGAAAATTAGGGTGTTGAAATCATGTTAGGTTTTGTTAAGGTACCACAAACTCAATAGCATTTCATAAGATGGGGTGTTGATGAGAGGCCACAAGAAGAAGAGGAAAAAGACCTTTCCGAAGAGAAATTGAGTTAGGTTAGGGTAAGGGAACAGCAATTCATAAGTTTGGGTGTTGTATATTTGCATATAACTATCGGGAATGTTCGGGGATTTTTTTGATTTACAGAAAAAAACGCTTTTATTCCTTTTTCTATTTCCTAGAGGCATTTCATCTAATGTAGAAAAGGATGAGGAAGCCGTTCATGGCCTGAAATCAACATCCCAGGCAAAGTTAACGGTGTTTGGGGGTATGGTCCCCTTTGCGAAAAACAAGAAAATTTGAACTTTATCGCTTAGTTTTTAGTATGAACTTTGAAATGGGCACCTACCCCATGCAGAAACGTCCGCCGATTCAAATTCTTCTTGAGGCCTTATAACGGAGCTATGCACAGTAACCACTGCATCGCGGAGCAAGGTCTTTTTACTCTTCTTCTTTTGACCCATCACACAACACCCAACCTTATGAATTGCTGTTTTCTTACTCTAACCTAACTCGTGAAATCGAGTTAGGCTAAGTTTAGGGAACAGCAGTTCATAAGGTTGGGTGTTGTGTCGACATGAATGGAAAAAAGTGATATTTCTCGCTTAGTTTTTACTCTGAACTTTGCAAAGGGTACCTAATCGATGCAGAAAGCTCCGACGAATCGAATGGTACACAGAATTGCTCTAAGACAAAAAATAGCGGATATATGTGCAAATAACTCTCAGAATCTTCGGTGATTTTTTTGATTTACATAAAAAAACCGCTTTAATTCCTTTTTTTTATTTCCCAGAGGCATTTCATCTTATGTAGAAAAGGATGAGGAAGCCGTTCATGGCCTGAAAGCAACGCTCCGGGCAAAATTAACGGTGTCTGGGGTATGGTCCCCTCTGCGAAAAACAAAGAGGAGGGGGGAGGAAGAGGAGACGGATGAGGAAGAGGAGGAAGTACAGGAGGAAGTAGGAGGAATGTGGTGAGGGAGGAGGAGGAGGAAGAGGAGGAGGAGGAGGAGGAGGAGGAGGAGGAGGAAATGGATGTGGATGAAAAAGAGGAAGAGGAAGAGGAGAAGGAAGAGGAGGATGAGGAGGAGGAAGAGGAGGAAGAAGAGGAGGAGGAAGAAGAGAAGGAGGAGCAGAAGAAGGAGGAGGAGAGGAGAAGGAAGATTAAGAGAAGGAGGAGGAGGAGGAGGAGGAGGAAGAGAAGGAAGAGGAGGAGGAGAAGGAGGAGGAAGAGGAAGTAGTTGAAGAAGAGGAAGAGGAGGAGGAAGAGGAGGAGGAAGAGGAGGAAGAGGAGGAAGTGGATGGAGAAGAGGAAGAGGAGGAGGAAAAGGAGGAGGAGGAAGAGGAAGAGGAGGAAGAAAAGGAAGAAGTAGTAGGAATGAGGGGAGGAAGGAGGAGGAAGGAGGACGAAGAGGAGGAGGAGGAGGAGGAGGAGGAGGAGGAGGAGGAAGAGAAGGATTAGGAGGAGGAGGAGGAAGAGGAGGAGAAAGAGGAAGAAGAGGAAGAAAAGGAATAAGAGGAGGAGGAAGAGGAAGAGGAGGAGGAGGAGGAGAAGGAAGAGGAGGAGGAGGAGGAAGAAAGGAAGGAGGAGGAAGAAAAGAAGGAGGAGGAGGAGGAGGAAGAAGAGAAGAAGGCGGAGGCGGAGGAGGAGGAGGAGGAGGAGGAGGAAGAAGAGGAGGAGGAGGAAGAAGAGATGAAGGAGGAGGAGGAGGAGGAGGAGGAGGAGGAGGAGGAGGAGGAGGAGGAGGAATAGAAGAAGGAGGAGGAGGAGGAGGAGGAGGACGAGGACGAGGACGAGGAGGAGGAAGAGGAGGAAGAGGAGGAGGAGGAGGAAGAGGAGGAGGAAAAGGAGGAGGAAGAGGAGGAGGAGGAAGAGCTGGAGGAGGAAGAGGAGGAGGAGGAAGAGAAGGAGGAGGAGGAGGAAGAGGAGGAGGAGGAAACATGGAAACATGGAAACATGGACTGGCAGGCAGCAGAAAGCCTGTTGGCTCATTACTAGGCTGCCTGCGTTCAGTGATTTAATCAATCCGTTTGCCATAGGAGTGGCTTGCAGGGAAGGATTAAAGCACTTGTGTACCTACTCTTGGGAACGTTCAGTTCACACCCGTTGCAGCAAAGTGGCGATCAATGCGTTTCTTGAAGGAGTTGATGGTCTCTGCGCTAACCACTTCTGAAGGAAGGCTGTTCCAGTGGCGAACAACTCTATTTGAGAAATAACTCCTGCCGATGTCGGTATTGCATCGCTTTGCTTGAATTGTTTTTCCGTTGTTTCTTGTTCTCAGGTTAGTTTGTAGCGTGAAGAGTTTGGAGTGATCAACGTTGCTGAGCTTGTTCAGGTACTTAAAGACTTGTATCATGTCTCCCCGCAGTCGTCTCTTTTCCAACGTGAAGAGGTTGAGTCGCTCGAGTCGTTCTTCATAGGGTTTCGTCCTCAGTGATGGTATCATCTTCGTGGCGCGGCGCTGTACTCTCTCAAGTAATTCAATGTCTTTCCTGTAATTAGGAGACCAGAATTGCACGGCGTATTCCAGGTGGGGCCTTACCAGCGAATTATACAAGGATAACATAACTCCCGGCGTCTTGTATTCGAAGTTCCTCGATATGAACCCAAGCATTGTATTGGCTTTCTTACAGGCGGACTTGCAGTGTTTTGTTTGTTTCAAGTCACTGCTGATGGTGACCCTGAGGTCTCTTTCCTCTTGCACAACATGTAGTGGTTCGCCACCCATGTGGTATATGTGGTTGCTGTTTCTGGATCCGATATGCATTACTTTACATTTGGCAGTGTTGAAGGACATCTGCCATTTTCTGACCACCGAGTGATCAGGTCCAGGTCTCTGGATAATTTCGCAGTCTGCCGTCGTGAGGGCCTTCCCACCCACCTTTGTGTCGTCGGCAAATTTTGAAAGATTGGATTTTAATCCTAGTTCTAGGTCGTTGATATATATGATGAAAAGTATGGGTCCCAGCACTGACCCCTGTGGCACTCCACTTGTGACCGGGAGCCACTCGGAGGCCTGTCCGTTGAGTACAACTCGTTGTTTTCTTTCAGTGAGCCAGTCTTTGATCCACGCTGTCAGATCGTCGCCTAATCCCGCCGACTTAAGTTTCTTGAGGAGTCTTTCATGTGGCACTTTGTCAAAGGCTTTCTGAAAGTCTAGATATATAACATCACTGGGGATATGATTATCCCAGTTTTCATAGATACCTTGGAAGAAGTCCAATAAATTGGTTAAGCATGAGCGCTTGTTCCTGAAACCATGCTGAGCATCGGAAATGATGTTGTTGTCTTCAAGGAACCTAACGAGTTTGTCTCTGATGATCTTCTCGAGGATTTTACCCGCCACTGAGGTCAAGCTGATTGGTCTGTAGTTTAGGGCCACACTTTTGTCTCCCTTTTTGTAGATCGGTGTTACGTTCGCTTGTTTCCAGTCTTTCGGGACTTTGTTTTGTTGTAGTGACTGATTGTAGATGGCGGTGAGTGGCTTGAGGATTTGCTGCTTGAGTTCCTTGAGCAGCCTGGGTGACAAGTCGTCGGGTCCGGTAGACTAATTTGTCTAGGTACTTTTTCACATCCCGTTCGGCGATTGTGCCAGTTTCTAGGGGAGTGATTCCCATCGGTGGGGAAGGGCTCTCGGGTACGGACTGGGTATTCTCGACCGTAAGCACAGACGCGAAGTTTCTGTTTAGGAGTTCGACCATTTGTCTGCTGTCCTGTGTTAGTACGTCACTTTTATCTTTTAGGGGACCGATATTGCTCTTTGTCTTCTTTTTGGTTCTTATATAGGTGATGAACTTTTTCGGGTTGGACTTGGCTACGCGTGCAATTTGCTTTCCATAGTCGCGTTTACGCTGGCGAATGAGTGTTCTGCAAGCTCTGAGGCTTTGATGGTACTGTTCGTGTGCCTCGTCAGTGCTGTTTTCCTTTAGCAAGATGTATTTTCTCTTATTCAAATTAATCGCCCGTCGAACTTGGGTAGTCATCCATGGTGTGCTTGTGGCATTATTTGTTCTCCTTGTCTTCATGGGAACAGTCGTTCTCTCTACCTCCAGGAGTTTGTTCTTAAAGCCGTTCCACGCGCCGTCCACCGGAGTGAGGTTCATGGGTTCCCAAATTGTCTGGGTTAGCAGCTCACGAGCAAAGTTAAAACTGGCTTTTTTGTAGTCTGGAATCTTGGACGTGTTTTCGGTGAGTTCATGGTCTGTTCTGATTTTTAGGCGAATTAGGTGATGGTCGCAACCATCCAGTTTTTCGCCGACTTGACATTCACGTGTGAGATCTGAATCACTCACGAGTACTAGGTCTAATAAGTTATTTTCCCTCGTCGGTTGGGTAACAATCTGAGTAAGAAAAGTGTCCTCTAACATTTCGAGCAATCTGTTACCCTCCCGATCTCCAATCATCGTGGTCCAGTCAATGTTGGAACAGTTAAAGTCCCCGATAATGACTGACTGTTTGTTTTGTGTTATGGTGTGAATTTCCTCGTACAGCGCTTCGTCGTCCGCTGCTTGTTGCTTTGGAGGTCTGTAAACGGTTCCAATCGTTATTTTGTTGTGCTTGCTAGTCTCCAGTTCAACATATACAGTGTCATATTTTTCTGAGTCTTCTTTGGTTATTTCCACGGCAGGGTATTTGTTCTTGACGTAACAGATAACACCTCCTCCTTTCTTGTGAAGTCTGTATTTGTAGAAGCTCTCGTATCCCGGAATTGAGAATTCGGTCATTAGGTGGTCAGAGGTGGCCCACGTTTCGGTGATGGCAATCACGTCCGGACTTTCTACGTCAACATAGGCAAGTAGCTCATCCCGTTTGGGTATTAAGCTCCGCGCGTTGGTGTATAGGACAGAAATGTCCTTCTTGACTTCAACGCTTCGAGGCACAGTAGTCTGGTGTCTGCTTGTGTTTTCTGTTGGGGGCCTTGGTGTGTAATGAGCGGTCCCTACTGGTTGGTTGTTTACGATACTTTGGTGTCCCTCCCGCGCTCGGAGTTTTTTGAGTACAAAAGTACCTCCTCGTTCAGCAACCTACCAAGCCGTGCTGATCCAATCGCATTGAGGTGAAGACCGTCAGGACGGAAAAGGTCGGGGATATCATAAAATGATTCCAATGACTTGCGAACGAAACTTCCTCGTCCTGGCAGAGGTGCTTCAATCTGTTGTTGATGTTCGACGCCTTTCTGTGGAAGCCTGTGAAGGCGTTGATTCTCGGAAGAATCCCGGAGACAATGATGTGGCTTGACTTTTCCTTGAAGCGGCGGATTACTCGTCGGTAGTCAGCTATAATTTCCTCCGTGGACATTGTTTGAACGTTGTTCGTGCCAGCGTGCAAAACAAAGAGTGTGTCCTGCTCCGTGCGGTCTGAGACGAGGTCTACCGCTTCTTCTATATCTTGTAGTTTTGCACCAGGAATACAGTAGCGTCTTCTGTTCTTGATACTTCGTCCACAGAACTCAGTCAGTTGTTCTCTAACAATGCTGTCACCCACCAGTTTTATGTTAACCTTGGTGTTGATCCTTGATCCGTTGAAGTGTGATCCGTCTTCACAGGAGACGGCTGGGAGGATGGTCTTCCGTCTACGCCTGCAAGCTAGGGGGGAGGAGGAGGAGGAGGAGGAGGAGGAGGAGGAGGAGGAGGAGGAGGAGGAAGAAGGAGGTGAAGAGAAGGAAGAAGAAGAAGGAGAAGAAGCAGGAGAAGAAGAAGAAGAAGATGATGATGATGATGATGATGATGATGATGATGATGATGATGAGGAGGAGGAGGAGGAGGAGGAGGAGGAGGAGGAGGAGGAGGTAGAATGAGAGGAAAAAGATGAAGAAGGCGTTGAAGAAGCAGAGGAGGAGGAGGAGGAGGGAGTGGAGGAGGAGGACGAGGGGGACGAGGAGATGGATGAGAGGGCAGCGGAGGTGGAAGCAGAAGAAGAAGAAGAAGAAGAAGAAGAAGAAGAAGAAGGGGAAGAAGAAGCAGAGGAGGAGGAGGAGGAGGAGAGGGAAGAGGAGGAGGAGGAGGAGGAGGGGGAGGGGGAGGGGAACGATAAGGAGGGGGGGGAGGAGGAGGAGAAGGAGGACGTGGGGGACGAGGAGGAGATGGATGGGCACGCAGTGGAAGCGGTAACACAAGAAGGAGAAGAAGAAGAAGAAGAAGAAGAAGAAGAAGAAGAAGAAGACCTCACCTTGCGGGCCATGGCTCTCGTCCGGACCCCTGGGAGGGTGGAGGAGAGGGAGGAGGGAGGTGAAGAAGGGGTGGAGGCAGTCGGAGTAAAAGAAGAAAAAGAGGAAGGCAAAGAAGAAGAAGAGGAAGAGGAAGAGGAAGAAGAAGAAGAAGAGGAAGAAGCAGCGGGGGTGGGAGCGGGTAGAGGGGGACGTTGGTTCAACTCTTTAAGGCACTCGGTTAAACCCCTCTCTAAATCTGAGATCCTCTTTTCCTTTTGACAGTGTCTACATGACTCCGCCCCCTTATCAAAATATTGTGGGGCGAAGCGTCCTTTGCACCCGGGGCATTTGCGTAGTGATGAAGCCATATCTTTTATTGTTATCTTTTGTTATGTTTTGTTACCTTTTAACTTCAGAAAGAATGAGTGAGTGAGTGGCAGTAGGTCAGGTGGGAACGATTAACTCCCTCCTGTCTGACTCGGGCAGGTGTTCTCGTTAGACTTCCCTCTAGGGGATTCACGCGGCCGGGTAGGGGAGGAAAAAACAAAGGGTCTCCAGGGAATTTCGCCCTCCGCGCGGCTGGGTATACGCCGCGGCGGGAATGTACGGACCGAAACAATGAAAGAAAATCAGCCTGAAAACAAGGACCTCCTAGTACACTTCTTGGAAAATAATATGTAAATTATGTGTAGTAAGGTTAAGAAGGAGCTTAATACAGTTAGGAAGGAGTTGTATGTGCACCACAGTGTTGTGAGGAGGTGTAGGGGAGGTGTAGGGTGTGGGCAGAAGGGATGAGCAAGTGTGCTAGGAAGAATGTGTTTAAGTAAAGTGAATATAACACTTAGCACTTAGCAGAGCAGGTCAGCGAAGCAGCAAAGCAGCAGCAGCAATAGGAGAGCCTCAGGATATGCTGGAGAGCACAAAAGGAAAGCACAGCTGCCGAGACAGCGAGCGTAGTTGACACGTGTGACCCCGAGGCCAGGTCGCGGTCTACTAGGAGGAGGAGGAGGAGGAGGAGGAGGAAGAGAAGGATTAGGAGGAGGAGGAAGAGGAGGAGGAAGAGGAGGAAGAGGAAGAAAGGGAATAAGAGGAGGAGGAAGAGGAAGAGGAGGAGGAGGAGGAGGAGGAGAAGGAAGAGGAGGAGGAGGAGGAAGAAAGGAAGGAGGAGGAAGAAAAGAAGGAGGAGGAGGAGGAAGAAGAGAAGAAGGCGGAGGCGGAGGAGGAGGAGGAGGAGGAGGAGGAGGAGGAGGAAGAGGAGGAGGAGGAAGAAGAGATGAAGGAGAAGGAGGAGGAGGAGGAGGAGGAAGAGAAGAAAGAGGAGGAGGAGGAGGAGGAGGAGGAGGAGGAGGAGGAGGAAGAAGAGGGGGAAGAGGAGGAAGTGGATGGAGAAGAGGAAGAGGAGGAGGAAAAGGAGGAGGAGGAAGAGGAAGAGGAGGAAGAAAAGGAAGAAGTAGTAGGAATGAGGGGAGGAAGGAGGAGGAAGGAGGACGAAGAGGAGGAGGAGGAGGAGGAGGAGGAGGAGGAGGAGGAGGAGGAAGAGAAGGATTAGGAGGAGGAGGAGGAAGAGGAGGAGGAAGAGGAGGAAGAGGAAGAAAGGGAATAAGAGGAGGAGGAAGAGGAAGAGGAGGAGGAGGAGGAGAAGGAGGAGGAGGAGGAGAAGGAAGAGGAGGAGGAGGAGGAAGATATGAATGAGGAGGAAGAATATTAGTAGGTGGAGGAGGTGGAAGAAGAGTAGAAGGAGGAGGTGGAGGAGGAGGAGGAGGAGGAAGAAGAGGAGGAGGAGGAAGAAGAGATGAAGGAGGAGGAGGAGGAGGAGGAGGAGGAAGAGAAGAAGGAGGAGGAGGAGGAGGAGGAGGAGGAGGAGGAGGAGGAAGAGGAGGAAGAGGAGGAGGAGGAGGAAGAGGAGGAGGAAAAGGAGGAGGAAGAGGAGGAGGAGGAGGAGGAAGAGCTGGAGGAGGAAGAGGAGGAGGAGGAAGAGAAGGAGGAGGAGGAGGAAGAGGAGGAGGAGGAGGAGGAGGAGGAGGAGGAGGAGGAGGAGAAGGAAGAAGAGAAGGAGGAGGAGGAGGAGGAGGAGGAAAAGGAGGAAGAAGAGGAGGAGGAGGAAGAAGAGGAGGAGGAGGAGGAGTAGGAGGAAGAGGAGGAGGAAGAAGAAGAGGAGAAGGAGGAAGAAGAGGAGAAGGAGGAAGAAGAGGAGAAGGAGGAAGAAGAGGAGGAGTAGGAGGAAGAAGAGGAGGAGGAGGAGGAGGAGGAGGAGGAGGAGGAGGAGGAGGAGGAGGAGGAGGAGGAGGAGGAGGAGGAGGAGGAGGAAGACGAGGAGGAGGAAGAGGAGGAGGAGAAGGAGGAGGAGGAAAGGAGGAGAAGGAGGGGGAAGAAGAGGAGGAGTAAGAAGAGGAGGAAGAGGAGGAGGAGGAGGATTAGGAAGAGGAGGAGGAGGAGGAGGAAGAGGAACACAAAGAAACACAAAGGAAGAACAAACAACAGTAGACCTGCTGGTCCTTACGAGGTTGTTTGTGACAAGCTACACTAACTATGTAATCAAAGGTGGAAGATGAAGGACAGCAAAGGCGAAGGCTCCTCCCCACCCCCCCATCCCTCCACCCAAAGCTGGCAGGAAAGGAAAAAGAACCATGCAGCATGGAAAAACTGCATGGAATTTATGTAGGAAAGAGGAAAGAACTATCATTACTGCTACCACTAACCGGGCGATAAAAGCGGACAAGAACACCAGTATTCGAAAGAACTTAACGTTATTACGACAATGAATAATATCTTAGTTGCTGGTTGGATTCAAAACACTTGTCTAATCTATTCTTGAAGGAGGAGGAGGAGGAGGAGGAGGAAGAGAAGGAGGAGGAGGAGGAGGAAGAGGAGGAGTAAGAGGAGGAGGAAGAGGAGGAACAGGAAGAGGGGGAATAAGAGTAGTGACTCCCGCCGGGCGGGAGTCACTACACCCCTGTTAGGGTAGCCAAAATATGTACTCCCGGCCGGCCTTCCAAACCCAGCGTTTAGAAAAATGCTCGGCCGGCCGGGAGCACAACAACTAGGGACCTATCTCTTAGGGTCCGTCCCACCCGCCACATTAGAGCCCCCGGCCAGCCGCGCGCGGAGAGCTTATAGGTGCTAAGACCGTTACCCGACACAGAGCACACGCCCACCGGAGGAGGAAGAGGAGGAGGAGGAGGAGGAGGAAGAGGAGGAGGAGGAGGAGGAGGAGGAGGAGGAAGAGTAGGAGGAGGAGGAGGAGGAAGAGGAGGAGGAAGAGGAGGAAGAGGAAGAGAGGACTCCTGCCGGGCGTGAGTCACCACACGCCTGTTAGGGGTAGCCAAAATATGTACTCTGCCGGCTGTCCAAAAACCTAAAGCGTTTAGAAAATGCACGGCCGGGGAGCACAAACAACTAGGGACCTATTCTCAGGGTCCGTCCCACCTGCCAGCATTAGAGCTCTCTGCCACAGCTGCAAGTGGAGAGCTTATAGGGGCAAGACTGCTACCCGACACAGACAGGAAGAGAAGAAGAAGAAGGAAGAGGAGGAGGAGGAGGAAGAGGAAGAAGAGAAGAGGCAGAAGAGGAGGAAGAGGAGGAGGAGGAGAAAGAGGAGGAGGAAGAGGAGGAGGAGGAGGAAGGAGGAGGAGGAGGAAGAGGAAGGAAGAGGAGGAAGAGGAGGAGGAAGAGGAATGAGGAAGAGGAGGAAGGAGATGAAGAGGAGGAGGAGGAGGAGGAAGAACACAAAGGAACACAAAGGAAGAACAAACAACAGCAGACCTGCTGGTCCTTACGAGGTTGTTTGTGACAAGCTACACTAACTATCTAATTAAAGGTGGAAGATGAAGGACAGCAAAGGCGAAGGCTCCTGCCCCACCCCCCATCCCTCCAGCCAAAGCTGGCAGGAAAGGAAAAGAACCATGCAGCATGGAAAAACTGCATGGAATTTATGTAGGAAAGAGGAAAGAACTACCATTACTGCTACCACTAACCGGGCGATAAAAGCGGACAAGGACACCAGTATTCGAAAGAACTTAACGTTATTACGACAATGAGTAATATCTTAGTTGCTGGTTGGATTCAAAACACTTGTCTAATCTATTCTTGAAGGCCGTAACTGTTGTACTATCAACGACATCACAAGGTAGAGAGTTCCAAACATTAACAACTCGATTGAAGAAGAAGTGTTTAGCTTCGTGCGACGAGAATCTTTTACCACTCATCTTCAAATTGTGATTTCTTCTTGTTCTATTTGATCGATCAATTGTAAAGTAATCTTCCGCATTAATATCACTGAATCCTTTGAACATTTTAAACACTTCTATTAGATCGCCTCGCATTCTTCGTTTTGATAGGCTGAATAAATTTACTTCTTTAAGCCTTTGTTCATATGACAAATTTCTCAACCTAGGAATCATCTTTGTTACTCTTCGTTGGACCCGTTCCAACTTTTCTATGTCTTTTCTGTAGTAGGGAGACCAAAACTGTACACAGTACTCTAAACGGGGTCGAACCAACGAATTATACAGTTTTAATATTACTTTTTCCGATTTATTATTAAAGACTCGTCCGATGAAGCCAACCAATTTATTTGCAGTTTTAACTACCTCTGAACAATGCTGACCGGGCTTTAAATCGAGGAGGAAGAAGAGAAGGAGGAGCAGTAGAAGGAGGAGGAGAGGAGGAGGAGGATTAAGAGAAGGAGGAGGAGGAGGAGGAGGAGGAGGAAGAAGAGAAGGAAGA
>NC_066551.1:12680147-12685147 GCF_024679095.1 Eriocheir sinensis
TTCAATCTCGCGTTTAGGCCGAGATCAATGGTCACGAGCGAAGCGCGCTCAAAAATTTTTTTTTCAAAATGACATTACGAAGCTTGGGAGCGCTTCACAAAAATAAAACCAACTGCATTACACGAAAAATTAAAAGCTCTTTCAAGGAAAAATAAAATAAAAAATACTTACTTGAACACTTTACCGAGATACCGTGAGTTGAAGAGGAGGAAGAGGAGAAGGATGAGGAGGAAGAGGATGAGGATGAGGAGGAGGAAGAGAAAGTAGTTGAAGAAGAGGAAGAGGAGGAGGAAGAGGAGGAGGAAGAGAAGGAAGAGGAGGAAGTGGATAAAGAAGAGGAAGAGGAGGAGGAAAAGGAGGAGGAGGAAGAGGAAGAGGAGGAAGAAAATGAGGAGGTAGTAGGAATGAGGGGAGGAAGGAGGAGGAAGGAATAGGAATATGAGGAGGAGGCGGAGGAGGAAGAGAAGGAAGAGGAGGAAGTGGATGAAGAAGAGGAAGAGGAGGAGGAAAAGGAGGAGGAGGAAGAGGAAGAGGAGGAAGAAAATGAGGAGGTAGTAGGAATGAGGGGAGGAAGGAGGAGGAAGGAGGAGGAAGAGGAGGAGGAGGTAGAGGAGGAAGAGAAGGAGGAGGAGGAGGAAAAAGAGGAGGAGGAAGAGGAGGAAGAGGCGGAATAAGAGGAGGAGGAAGAGGAAAGAGGAGGAGGAGGAGGAGGAGGAAGAAGAGAAGAAGGAGGCCGTGGTGAACACGTATCACAAGTCCAGCATATGATCGGGCCATGGTGAATCCATATCACGAGTCTAGCACATGATGAAGCCGAGGTGAAT
This sequence comes from Eriocheir sinensis, assembly GCF_024679095.1. Classification (NCBI taxonomy): domain Eukaryota; kingdom Metazoa; phylum Arthropoda; class Malacostraca; order Decapoda; family Varunidae; genus Eriocheir; species Eriocheir sinensis. The sequence goes on from NC_066551.1 coordinate 12,680,972, forward strand.
ACATATCACGAGTCAGCGCACGATCGGGTCATGGTGAATCCATATCACGAGTCCAGCACAGGATCAGGCCATGGTGAATACATATCACGAGTCCAGCACAGGATCAGGCCATGGTGAATACATATCACGAGTCCAGCACATGATCAGGCCATGGTGAATACATATCACGAGTCCAGCACATGATCAGGCCATGGTGAACACATATGACGAGTCCAGCACATGATCAGGCCGTGGTGAACACATATGACGAGTCCAGCACAGGATCAGGCCGTGGTGAACACATATGACGAGTCCAGCACATGATCAGGCCATGGTGAATCCATACCACGAGTCTAGCACACGATCGGGCAGTGGTGAACAGATATCACGAGTCCAGCACATGATCAGGCCGTGGTGAACACATATCACGAGTCCAGCACATGATGAGGGAGTGGTGAGCTCTTACCACGAGTCCAGCACATTATCATTCCGTGGTGAACTCATACCACGAGTGTAGCACTTGATGAGTCCGTGGTTATCTCATATCACGAGTGTAGCACATGATCGGGCCATGGTGACTATATATCACGAGTCTAGCACATGATCGGGCCGTGGTGAACTCATACCACGAGTCTAGTACATGATCAGGCCGTTGTGAATCCATATCACGAGTATAGCACATGATGATGCCGTGGTGAACGCATCCCACGAGTGTAGCACATGATCGGGCCGTTGTGAATATATATGACAAGTCTAGCACATGACGATGCCGTGGTAAACACACATGACGAGTCTAACACATGATTAGGCCGTGGTGAACAGATATCACGAGTTGAGCACGTGATCAGGCCGTGGTGAACTCATAGCACGAGTGTAGCACATGATCTGGAGATGGAGAGCTCATAGCACGAGTGTAGCACATGATCGGGGTGTGGTGAAGACATATCACGAGTTGAGCACATGATCAGGCCGTGGTTAAGTCATACCACGAGTGTAGCACATGATCAGGCCGTGGTGATTACGTATGACGAGTGTAGCACATGATCAGGCCTTCGTGAATACATATTATGAGTCTACCACATGATCAGGCCGTGGTAAATACGAATTCCAGCTACTCCCATTAGCCCCCCCCACCCCGATAACCGTTAACCCCCGCCTCTTTTAATTATCAGCACGCAATTTACTTAGCCCATTTACCCTTTATTCGATACAGAACATGACCTAATTACGAATTCCACCTACACCCAATAGCCCCCCGCCCCCTCTGATCATTACCACACAATTTCCTGATCCCATTGACCCCTTATTCGCCACCGAACATGACCTGATTACGAATTCCACCTCCTTCCCCCCCCTCCTCCCCCCCCCCTCCTCCCCCTCCGTTACCGATAACCCCCGCCCTTTTTAACTAACCGCACGCAATTTAGTGAGCCCATTTACCCTGTATTCGCCACCGAACATGACCTAATTAAGTATTACCTCTACTCCCATTACCCCCCCCCCCCCCCATTATTATTGAGCCCAGACCCCTGTAATTATCACCACGCAATTTACTGAGCCCATGAACCCCCTACTCGACACCCCATATGACCTTTTTCCGAATCTTCTTCCTTTTCTTGAGGCCTGATAACGGAGCTATATACAGTAGGAGGAGGAGGAGGAGGAGGAAGAGTAGGAGGAGGAGGGTGAGGAGGAGGAGGAGTAGGAGGAGGAGGAGGAGGAGGAAGAGGAGGAAGAGGAGGAGAAAGAAGAGAAAGATGAGGAGGAGGAGGAGGAGGAGGAGGAGGAGGAGGAGGAGGAGGAGGAGGTGGAGGAGGAGGTGGAAGAGGAGTAGGAGGAAGAGGAGGAAGAGGAGGAGGAGGAGGAGGAGGAGGAGGAGGAGGAGGAGGAGGAGGAGGAGGAGGAGGAGGAGGAAGAGGAGGAGGAGTAGGAGGAGGAGGAGGAGGAGGAGGAGGATGAGGAGGAGGAGGAGGAGGAGGAAGAGGAGGAGGAAGAGGAGGAGGAGGAGGAAGAGGAGGAGGAAGAGGAGGAGGAAGAGGAGGAGGAGGAGGAGGAGGAGAAGGAAGAGGAGGAGGAGGAGGAGGAGGAGAAGGAAGAGGAGGAGGAGGAGGAGGAGGAGGAGGAAGAGAAGGAGGAGGAGGAGGAATAGGAGTAGGAGGAGGAAGAGGAAGAGGAAGAAGAGAATGAGGATTAGGAGGAGGAGGAAGAGGAGGAGGAGGAGACAGAAGAGAAGGAGGAGGAGGAGGAGGAGGAGGAGGAGTAGGAGGAGGAAGAGGAAGAGGAAGAAGAGAAAGAGGATGAGGAGGATGAGGAGGAGGAGTAGGAAGTGGAAGAGGAGAAGGAGGAGGAGAAGGATGAGGAAGAGAAAGAGGAGGAAGAGGAAGAGGAGGAGGAGGAGGAGGAGGAGGAGGAAGAAGGGAAGGAGCAGGAGGAGGAGGGGGAGGAGGAGGAGGAAGAGGAGGAGGAGGAGGAGGAGGAGGAGGAGGAGGAGGAGGAGGTGGAGGAGGAAGAGAAGGAGGAGGAGGAGGAACAAAAAAGGAACACAAAACAAGAACAAACAACAGCAGACCTGCTGGTCCTTACGAGGTTGTTTGTGACTAGCTACACTAACTATCTAATCAAAGGTGGAAGATGAAGGACAGCAAAGGCGAAGGCTCCTCCCCACCCCCCCATCCCTCCAGCCAAAGCTGGCAGGAAAGGAAAAAGAACCATGCAGCAGCATGGAAAAACTGCATGGAATTTATGTAGGAAAGAGGAAAGAACTACCATTACTGCTACCACTAACCGGGCGATAAAAGCGGACAAGGACACCAGTATTCGAAAGAACTTAACGTTATTACAACAATGAGTAATATCTTAGTTGCTGGTTGGATTGAAAACACTTGTCTAATCTATTCTTGAAGGCCGTAACTGTTGTACTATCAACGACATCACAAGGTAGAGAGTTCCAAACATTAACAACTCGATTGAAGAAGAAGTGTTTAGCTTCGTGCGCCGAGAATCGTTGACCCCGTATCTTCAAATTGTGATTTCTTCTTGTTCTATTTGATCGATCAATTGTAAAGTAATCTTCCGCATTAATATCACTGAATCCTTTGAACATTTTAAACACTTCTATTAGATCGCCTCGCATTCTACGTTTTGATTGGCTGAATAAATTTACTTCTTTAAACCTTTGTTCATATGACAAATTTCTCAACCTAGGAATCATCTTTGTTACTCTTCGTTGGACCCGTTCCAACTTTTCTATGTCTTTTCTGTAGTAGGGAGACCAAAACTGTACACAGTACTCTAGACGGGGTCGAACCAACGAATTATACAGTTTTAATATTTCTTTTTCCGATTTATTATTAAAGACTCGTCCGATGAAGCCAACCAATTTGTTTGCAGTTTTAACTATCTCTGAACAATGCTGACCGGGCTTTAAATCGCTTGATATAGTGATTCCAAGATCCTTTTCTTTACTTACTGCAGAAAGTTGTTGGCCATTCATTACGTACCGAACGCGATTGTTATTTTTTCCGATGTGCAACACTTTACATTTCTCAACGTTAAATTTCATTTGCCATTGATTGGCCCAACGTGCAAGTCGATCTATATCTGATTGTAAAGCTTCTTCGTCGAGTATCGCAGTTACTTTACTAGCAATTTTTGTGTCATCAGCAAATTTTGATACTTTGCAAGTGAGCCCATCATCGATATCATTAACATAAATTAAGAAGAGCATGGGGCCAAGCACTGATCCTTGAGGTACGCCGCTTTTGACATCGAGCCAGTTAGATGTAACACCGTTTAGAACTACTCTCTGTTTCCGCTCAGAGAGCCAGTCCGCAAGCCAATTGTGAATGTTACCCGAGATACCGTGCGCCAGTAGTTTGCTGAGCAATCGTTGGTGGGGGACCTTATCAAATGCCTTTTGAAAATCCAGATATATGATATCTACTGATCTGCTTTCATCGAACACCTCAAAAATATAGTGAAAAAATTCAAGTAAGTTAGTCAAACACGAACGTTTACTACGGAAGCCATGTTGCGAATTATTTATTATATTATTTTCTTAGAAGAATTTCACCATATTGTCGCGAATGATAGTCTCCATCAACTTACAAACAATAGATGTCAGGCTAATTGGTCGATAGTTTCCTGGATGAGACTTGTCCCCCTTTTTGAAAATTGGTGTGACATTTGCAAGTTTCC
>NC_066551.1:12690147-12760147 GCF_024679095.1 Eriocheir sinensis
AGAGGGATTGTTGGCTTACATTTTAGTGTATGGTAGAGTGAGTTAGAGCTAGTTTTAATCTGAGAAAATGATGGTTAAATATAGGGTAATTTTTCATGTCAAGCTATCACCGGGGTCACAAAACAGTCCATGAAAAGCCCAGAGCACCTTCCACGAGAGGCTTTTCCAACAGGCACAGGGAAGATTGACCGGGTTTTCTTGGGTGACTTTACCGTTGAAGGCGTAGAGGTCGTGTCAAGCTATCACCAGGGTCACAAAACAGTCCATGAAAATCCCAGAGCAACTTCTACTGTAGTCTTTTCCAGCAAGCGATCTGAGGCCCCGAGACGTTTATAAATTCTGGCTTGAGTCTGCCTTCCCTCCCGCTACAGTAACTTGGAGCGCGGGGTCTTATCAGGAGTTATCGGCATCAACATGTACAAAACAAATGATTCTTTTCTAAGACGTAACCACGAAACTCAACAAAGCGCTCCGCTCGCTGCCAGCCTTCCTGACGCCGGGGGGCTGCTCTGGGGGCGGGGGAGGGAGGGTGGGCATTCTTAAGTGTCTCGGGGGTTCACTATACGTTTCCCAAGACGTTACGAATATGGGTCTTGGGTCACCCCTCCCCGCCCCGCCTCGCCGCGCCCCGTTACCGCCCCGCCGAAGCCACCACGCGGGGCACTGGAGGTCACGAGATACGGGTACAAAACTAACAAAGAATTCAATGCCCCTGGTGATGGCCACGGCGGGGGGAGAGGGGCCGACCACAGGGGAGCCCCCGGGGGTTGTCTGTCTTAGGTGAACAGGTTATATACAGGTATTTACAGGGACCGTGGACAAGGCCGGGGTCACGGAACGCACGCACGCACGCACGCACTCGATTTCTCTCTAAAGTACCTCCTGAAACGGCGCCACCGACTGGTGTTGAGTGGTGATAAAGTGGTGATGAAAGGGTGATGGAGTTGAGATTTGGTGGTGATGGTGGTGGTGGTTTGGAAGAAGAGGAGGAGGAGGAGGAGGAGGGGGGTAAGGATGGTGTTAAAGGGTCAGAGACATGGTGGTGGTGGTGAAAAATGGTGATGAAAAACGGTGATGAGACTGGTAAAACGAAGGGAGGAAGAGGATTACTGAAGTGGTGAGAGAGAGAGAGAGAGAGAGAGAGAGAGAGAGAGAGAGAGAGAGAGAGAGAGAGAGAGAGAGAGAGAGAGAGAGAGAGAGAGAGAGAAAAAAAAATAAATAAATATAAAAGCAAATAAATAACTACCATAAAGAAAATCCCTAGTTACCCTTGCAATGATGTGTCCCATATGCTTGAACATGTATTGTAGCAGCAGGCGGTTGGCGGTTGGCAGGCGGTTGATCAGCTGGCGCATGGCCTCGGCGCGCTCCCCGGGGTTAGGAATGATCGCTACGTCCTCAAAGTGTGGCATCATGTCCGACGTCAACACTGGCTCCGGCAACTCCCTGCAGAACGGTCATTTTTATTATTATTATTATTATTATTATTATTATTATTATTATTATTATTATTATTATTATTATTGTTATGTCCGACGGCATCACTGGCTCCGGCAACTCCCTGCAGAATGGTGATTTGGATTACCAAACCTTATCTAACCTTACCAAACCTAATCTAACCTTACCAAACCTAATCTAACCCTACCTAACCTAATCTAACCTTAGCAAACCTCATCTAACCTTACCTAACCTAATCTAACCTTACCTAACCTAATCTAACCTTACCTAACCTAATCTAACCTTATCTAACCTAATCTAACTTTACCTAACCTAATGTAACCTTACCAAACCTTATCTAACCTTACCAAACCTAATCTAACCTTACCAAACCTAATCTAACCCTACCTAACCTAATCTAACCTTACCAAACCTAATCTAACCTTACCTAACCTAATCTAACCTTACCTAACCTAATCTAACCTAATCTAACCTTGCATAACCTAATCTAACCTTACCAAACCTTATCTAACCTTATCTAACCTAATCTAACCTTACCTAACCTAATCCAACCTTACCTAACCTAATATGACCTTGCAAAACCTTAGCAAACCTAATCTACCCCTACCTAACCTAATCTAACCTTACCAAACCTTACCTAACCTAACTAACCTTACACACACACACACACACACACACACACACACACACACACACACACACACACACACAGAAACGGCAAAAGATAGAGAGAAAAATAGAAAAAAAAATCACTCATTTATATTGCAGTTGTTAGCACTGGAGCAATTGAGTGTGTTGGGTGTGATTTTGGATGAATTCGGTGTGTTGGGTATGATTCTGTAGTAATTTGTTTTGTGTTGATGTGATTTCCTAGGAGTCTGGGTCACTTGCATGGGTATATTAGTGAGCCTGGATGCAGTTTGACCCTTCCTCTGCACCTTGAACCTGTAAAACACTCGTGAAGGCCTGATTGACGTCCTTTTTAAGCTTTGGGAATAGGTTATGTGCGGCAGCCCAGAGCCAAAACAATGACTTGAGTCACTCATTCATTAATTAAGACTAATGAAACGTGTAATAATTCCTGCGATGGTCAAATAGTAGCTTGAAAATAAGGTCAAACACTCACAGTCCAGCGGCGCCCTCAGACCGGGCATGGCGCCGCAGATTACAGGTGTGGCACTGCCCTGGCACTGCGTGGGGCAGCACTGTGGGGAGCCTGACCACCTCAAGCCCTGCAGGAGGCCATGGAGGGAGCTTTGGGGCGGGCTGAGGGGCCGAGGCGGGCTGTCGGTCTTGCTCTTGCTCTTGCTGTACAGGTGACCCGTTGGAGAGTCATGCCTTCGTATCGGCACAACCTGTAATAAACAAAACAACACAAGCAGTATCCATTACAAATCTTCCAATTCCCTATTTCTTGCACACCACATCTTTGCCAGAAAACTCTTCATGGCTTCTATAAGTCTCTCTCTCTCTCTCTCTCTCTCTCTCTGTGTGTGTGTGTGTGTGTGTGTGTGTGTGTGTGTGTGTGTGTGAGACTGACTGACTTTCTTAACGGTTGGACTGACTGTCACTGACTGGCTGACTGAATAACTGACTGACTGAATGCACTGATATCCTCAAAAATGCTGTCTTACGAGGGTAGACTTATAACTATTCCTGCGCGTGAGCTCATCTTGGGGGTCAGGGGTCAAGCTGTACTTAGCCAGCTTGTCCCTACATGAAAACTACACACATCAACCTTGACCTCGAATATATTATAAACTTGAGGTCAATGCATGGATATGTAAAGGTCATAATAAATTACTTTTTGAACATAATGACATCTGTTTTCACTTTATAACACCTGTAGTAGTATATAGTAGTAGTAGTAGTAGTACGTAGTAGTAGTAGTTGATTTACAGAAAAAAACCGCTTTTATTCCTTTTTCTATTTCCCAGAGGCATTTCATCTTATGTAGAAAAGGATGAGGAAGCCGTTCATGGCCTGAAATCAACGCCCCAGGCAAAATTAACGGTGTTTGGGGGTATGGTCCCCTTTGCGAAAAACAAGAAAAGATGAATTTTATCGCTTAGTTTTTAGTATGAACTTTGAAATGGGCACCTACCCCATGCAGAAACGTCCGCCGAATCGAATGGTACTTTCAGAATTGCTTTACGATGAACGGTAATGGAGTTATTGTCATTTTACGATGTATTTTATTAGGCTATTTTTATATAAAAAAATAAAATGAAGTCATTTCCGTATTCCACCTACTCCCATTAGCCCCCCCCCCCATTACCATCAACCTCATCCCCCTTTAATTATCACCACGTAAATTACTGACCCGATTTATTCCCTATTCGACACCTGACATGACCTATTTTCGAATTCCACCTATTCCCATTAGCCCCCCCCATTACTTTTAACCCCCGTTCCCTTTAATTATCAGCACGCAATTTACTGACCCCATTTACTCCCTATTCGACACCGAACATGACCTAATTACGAATTCCACCTACTCCCATTAGCCCCCCTCCCCTATTATCGAACCCCCCGCCCTCTAATTATCATCACTCAATTTAGTGACCCCATTAACCCATTTCTCGACACCCCATATGACCTATTTCCGAATTCTAGCATCTAGATCTTCTTCCTTATCTTGAGGTCTTATATCGGAGCTATGCACGTTAACCATTGCATCGCGGAGCAAGGTCTTCTTCCTTTTCTTTTTTTGACCCATCACACAACACCCAATCTAATGAATTGCTGTTTTCATGCTCTAACCTAACTCGTGAAATCGAGTTAGGCTAAAGAAGGCCAACAATTCATAAGTATGGGTGTGTGTAATGGAAAATGATATTTCTCGCTTAGTTTTTACTCTGAATTTTGCAAAGGGTACCTAATCTTTGCTGAAACCTCCGACGAATCGAATGGTACACTCAACGGATATTGCATAAAAACTAACGGATATATTTGCATATAACTATCAGGAATGTTCTGGGAGTTTTTTGATTTACAGAAAAAAACACTTTTATTCCTTTTTCTATTTCCCAGAGGCATTTTATCTTATGTAGAAAAGGATGAGGAAGCCGTTCATGGCCTGAAATCAACGCCCCAGGCAAAATTAACGGTGTTTGGGGGTATGGTCCCCTTTGCGAAAAACAAGAAAAGATGAATTTTATCGCTTAGTTTTTAGTATGAACTTTGAAATGGGCACCTACCCCATGCAGAAACGTCCGCCGAATCGAATGGTACTTTCAGAATTGCTTTACGATGAACGCTAATGGAGTTATTGTCATTTTACGATGTATTTTATTAGGCTATTTTTATATAAAAAATAAAATGAAGCCATTTCCGTATTCCACCTACTCCCATTAGCCCCCCCCTCATTACCATCAACCTCATCACCCTCTTAATTATCACTACGCAAATTACTGACCCGATTAATTTCCTATTCGACACCTGACATGACCTATTCTCGAACTCCACCTATTCCCATTAGCCCCCCCAATTACTTTTCATCCCCGCCCCCTTTAATTATCACCACGCAATTTACTGACCCCATTTACTCCCTATTCGACACCGAACATGACCTAATTACGAATTCCACCTACTCCCAATAGCCCCCAACCTTACCCTAACCCCCCGCCCCCTCTGATTATCACCACGCTATTTACTGACCTCATATACCCAGTATTCGACACCTCACATGACCTATTTTTGAGTTTCACCTACTTCCATTAGTCCCTCCCAATTTCCGTTAACCCCCGCCCACTTTAATTATCACCACGCAATTTACTGACCCCATTTACCCCTTATTCGATACCGAACATGACCTAATTACGAATTCCAATTACTCCCATTAGCCCCCCCACATTATCATGAAACCCCGCCCACTCTAATTATCACCACTCAATTTACTGACCCCATTAACCCCTTACTCGACACCCCATATGACCCGTTTCCGAATTCTAGCATATAGATCTTCTTCTTCTTCTTGAGGCCCTATATTGGAGCTCTGCACGTTAACCAATGCATCGCGGAGCAAGGTCTTCTTCCTCTTCTTCTTTTGACCCATCACACAACACCCAATCCTATGAATTGCTGTTTTCTTACTCTAACCTAGCTCGTGAAATCGAGTTAGGCTAGGCTAATGGATCAGCAATTCAAAAATATGAGTGTTGTGTCGACGTGTATGGAAAATGTGATATTTTTCGCTTAGTTTTTACTCTGAACTTTGCAAAGGGTACCTAATCGATGCAGAAAACTCCGACGAATCGAATGGTACACTCAGAATTGCTCTAAGATAAAAACTAACGGATATATTTGCATATAACTATCAGGAATGTTCGGGGATTTTTTTGATTTACAGAAAAAACCGCTTTTATTCCTTTTTCTATTTCCCAGAGGCATTTCATCTTATGTAGAAAAGGATGAGGAAGCCGTTCATGGCCTGAAATCAACGCCCCAGGCAAAATTAACGGTGTTTGGGGGTATGGTCCCTTTGCGAAAAACAAGAAAAGATGAATTTTATCGCTTAGTTTTTAGTATGAACTTTGAAATGGGCACCTACCCCATGCAGAAACGTCCGCCGAATCGAATGGTACTTTCAGAATTGCTTTACGATGAACGCTAATGGAGTTATTGTCATTTTACGATGTATTTTATTAGGCTATTTTTATATAAAAAAATAAAATGAAGCCATTTCCGTATTCCACCTACTCCCATTAGCCCGCCCCATTACCATCAACCTCATCCCCCTTTAATTATCACCACGCAAATTACTGACCCGATTTATTCCCTATTCGACACCTGACATGACCTATTTTCGAATTCCACCTATTCCCATTAGCCCCCCCCCCTTTACTTTTCACCGCCGCCCCCTTTAATTATCACCACTCAATTTACTGACCCCATTTAATCCCTATTCGACACCGAACATGGCCTAATTACGATTTCCACCTACTCCCAATAGCCCCACTTTTACCCCTTCTGATCATCACCACACAATTTGCTGACCCCATTTACCTAGTATTCGACACCTCACATGACCTCTTTTCGAATTTCACCTACTCCCATTAGCCCTCCCTAATTACCGTTAACCCCGCCCCTTTTACTTATCACCACAAGATTTACTGACCCCATTTACCCCTTATTCGATACCGAACATGACCTAATTACGAATTCCAAATACTCCCATTAGCCCCCCTTACATTATCATGAACCTCCGCCGCCTCTAATTATCACCACGCAATTTACTGACCCCATTAACCCCCTACTCGACACCCCATATGACCTATTTCCGAATTCTAGCATCTAGATCTTCTTTCTCTTCTTGAGGCCTTATAACGGAGCTATGCACGGTAACCACTGCATCGCGGAGCAAGGTCTTCTTCCTCTTCTTCTTTTGACCCATCACACAACACCCAATCTTATGAATTGCTGTTTTCTTACTCTAACCTAACTCGTGAAATCGAGTTAGGCTAATGGAACAGCAATTCATAAGTATGGGTGTTGTGTCGACGTGTATGGAAAATGTGATATTTCTCGCTTAGTTTTTACTCTGAACTTTGCAAAGGGTACCTAATCGATGCAGAAAACTCCGACGAATCGAATGGTACACTCAGAATTGCTCTAAGATAAAAACTAACGGATATATTTGCATATAACTATCAGGAATGTTCGGGGATTTTTTTGATTTACAGAAAAAACCGCTTTTATTCCTTTTTCTATTTCCCAGAGGCATTTCATCTTATGTAGAAAAGGATGAGGAAGCCGTTCATGGCCTGAAATCAACGCCCCAGGCAAAATTAACGGTGTTTGGGGGTATGGTCCCCTTTGCGAAAAACAAGAAAAGATGAATTTTATCGCTTAGTTTTTAGTATGAACTTTGAAATGGGCACCTACCCCATGCAGAAACGTCCGCCGAATCGAATGGTACTTTCAGAATTGCTTTACGATGAACGCTAATGGAGTTATTGTCATTTTACGATGTATTTTATTAGGCTATTTTTATATAAAAAATAAAATGAAGTCATTTCCGTATTCCACCTACTCCCATTAGACCCCCCCCTTACCATCAACCTCATCCCTCTTTAATTATCACCACGTAAATTACTGACCCGATTTAATCCCTATTCGACACCTGACATGACCTATTTTCGAATTCCACCTATTCCCATTAGCCCCCCCAATTACTTTTCACCCCCGCCCCCTTTAATTATCACCACGCAATTTACTGACCCCATTTACCCCTTATTCGATACCGAACATGACCTAATTACGAATTCCAATTACTCCCATTAGCCATCCCACATTATCATGAACCTCCGCCCCTCTAATTATCACCACGCAATTTACTGACCCCATTAACCCCCTACTCGACACCCCATATGACCTATTTCCGAATTCTAGTATCTAGATCTTCTTCCTCTTCTTGAGGCCTTATAACGGAGCTATGCACAGTAACCACTGCATCGCGGAGCAAGGTCTTCTTCCTCTTCTTCTTTTGACCCATCACACAACACCCAATCTTATGAATTGCTGTTTTCTTACTCTAACCTAACTCGTGAAATCGAGTTAGGTTAGGCTAATGGAACAGCAATTCATAAGTATGGGTGTTGTGTCGACGTGTATGGAAAATGTGATATTTCTCGCTTAGTTTTTACTCTGAACTTTGCAAAGGGTACCTAATCGATGCAGAAAACTCCGACGAATCGAATGGTACACTCAGAATTGCTCTAAGATAAAAACTAACGGATATATTTGCATATAACTATCAGGAATGTTCGGGGATTTTTTTGATTTACAGAAAAAACCGCTTTTATTCCTTTTTCTATTTCCCAGAGGCATTTCATCTTATGTAGAAAAGGATGAGGAAGCCGTTCATGGCCTGAAATCAACGCCCCAGGCAAAATTAACGGTGTTTGGGGGTATGGTCCCTTTTGCGAAAAACAAGAAAAGATGAATTTTATCGATTAGTTTTTAGTATAAACTTTAAAGTGGGCACCTACCCCATGCATAAACGTCCGCCGAATCGAATGGTGCTTTCAGAACTGCTTTACGATGAACGCTAATGGAGTTATTGTCATTTTACGATGTATTTTATTACGCTTTTTTATGTAAATAAAAAAATGAAGTCATCTCCGTATTCCACCTACTCCCATTAGCCCCCTACATTACCATCAACCTCATTCCCCTTTAATTATCAGAACGCAAATTACTGACCCGATTTATTCCCTATTCGACACCTGCCATGACCTATTTTCGAATTCCACCTATTGCCATTAGCCCACTCCATTACTTTTCACCCCCGCCCCCTTTAATTATCACCACGCAATTTACTGACCTCATTTACCCCTTATTCGATACCGAACATGACCTAACTACGAATTCTACGTACTCCCATTAGCTCACCCCACATTATCATGAAACCCCGCCCACTCTAATTATCACCACTCAATTTACTGACCCCATTAACCCCTTACTCGACACCCCATATGACCTATTTCCGAATTCTAGCATCTAGATCTTCTTTCTCTTCTTGAGGCCTTATAACGGAGCTATGCACGGTAACCACTGCATCGCGGAGCAAGGTCTTCTTCCTCTTCTTCTTTTGACCCATCCCACAACACCCAATCTTATGAATTGCTGTTTTCTTACTCTAACCTAACTCGTGAAATCGAGTTAGGTTAGGCTAATGGAACAGCAATTCATAAGTATGGGTGTTGTGTCGACGTGTATGGAAAATGTGATATTTCTCGCTTAGTTTTTACTCTGAACTTTGCAAAGGGTACCTAATCGATGCAGAAAACTCCGACGAATCGAATGGTACACTCAGAATTGCTCTAAGATAAAAACTAACGGATATATTTGCATATAACTATCAGGAATGTTCGGGATTTTTTTGATTTACAGAAAAAACCGCTTTTATTCCTTTTTCTATTTCCCAGAGGCATTTCATCTTATGTAGAAAAGGATGAGGAAGCCGTTCATGGCCTGAAATCAACGCCCCAGGCAAAATTAACGGTGTTTGGGGGTATGGTCCCTTTGCGAAAAACAAGAAAAGATGAATTTTATCGCTTAGTTTTTAGTATGAACTTTGAAATGGGCACCTACCCCATGCAGAAACGTCCGCCGAATCGAATGGTACTTTCAGAATTGCTTTACGATGAACGCTAATGGAGTTATTGTTATTTTACGATGTATTTTATTAGGCTATTTTTATATAAAAAAAATAAAATGAAGCCATTTCCGTATTCCACGTACTCCCATTAGCCCCCCACATTACGATCAACCTCATCCCCCTTTAATTATCACCACGCAAATTACTGACCCGATTTATTCCCTATTCGACACCTGACATGACCTATTTTCGAATTCCACCTATTCCCATTAGCCCCCCCCCATTACTTTTCACCCCCGCCCCCTTTAATTATCACCACGCAATTTACTGACCCCATTTACTCCCTATTCGACACCGAACATGACCTAATTACGAATTCTACCTACTCCCAATAGCCCCCAACCTTACCCTAATCCCCCGCCCCTTCTGATTATCACCATGCAATTTACTGACCCCATTTACCCAGTATTCGACACCTCACATGACCTATTTTCGAGTTTCACCTACTCCCATTAGCCCCCCCCAATTACCGTTAACCCCGCCCCCTTTAATTATCACCACGCAAATTACTGACCCCATTTACCCCTTATTCGATACCGAAGATGACCTAATTACGAATTCCATTTACTCCCATTAGCCCCCCCCACATTATCATGAATCACCGCCCTCTAAAATTATTACCACGCAATTTACTGACCCCATTAACCCCTACTCGACACCCAATATGACCTATTTCCGAATTCTAGCATCTAGATCTTCTTTCTCTTCTTGAGGCCTTATAACGGAGCTATGCACGGTAACCACTGCATCGCGGAGCAAGGTCTTCTTCCTCTTCTTCTTTTGACCCATCACACAACACCCAATCTTATGAATTGCTGTTTTCTTACTCTAACCTAACTCGTGAAATCGAGTTAGGTTAGGCTAATGGAACAGCAATTCATAAGTATGGGTGTTGTGTCGACGTGTATGGAAAATGTGATATTTCTCGCTTAGTTTTTACTCTGAACTTTGCAAAGGGTACCTAATTGATGCTGCAAACTCCGACGAATCGAATGTTCAACTCAGAATTGCTCTAAGATAAAAAGTAACGGTTATATTTGCATATAACTATGAGGAATGATCGGGTATTTTTTTGATTTACAGAAAAAACGCTTTTATTCCTTTTTCTATTTCCCAGAGGCATTTCATCTTATGTAGAAAAGGATGAGGAAGCCGTTCATGGCCTGAAATCAACGCCCCAGGCAAAATTAACGGTGTTTGGGGGTATGGTCCCTTTGCGAAAAACAAGAAAAGATGAATTTTATCGCTTAGTTTTTAGTATGAACTTTGAAATGGGCACCTACCCCATGCAGAAACGTCCGCCGAATCGAATGGTACTTTCAGAATTGCTTTACGATGAACGCTAATGGAGTTATTGTCATTTTACGATGTATTTTATTAGGCTATTTTTATATAAAAAAAAAATGAAGCCATTTCCGTATTCCACCTACTCCCATTAGCCCTCCCTCCCCTCCCATTACCATCAACCTCATTCCCCTTTAATTATCACAACGCAAATTACTGACCAGATTTATTTCCTATGCGAATCATGACATGACCTATTTTCGAATTCCACCCATTCTTATTAGCCCCCCCAATTACTTTTCACCCCCTCCTCCTTTAATTATCACCACGCAATTTATTGACCCCATTTACTCCCTATTCGACACCGAACATGACCTAATTACGAATTCCACCTACTCCCAATAGCCCCCCCCTTACCTTAACCCCCCGCCCCCTCTGATCATCACCACACAATTTACTGAACCCATTTACCAGTATTCAAAAACTCACATGACCTATTTTCGAGTTTCACCTACTCCCATTAGCCACCCCATTACCGTTAACCCCCGCCCCCTTTAAATATCACCAAGGAATTTAGTGACCCCATTTACCCCTTATTCGATACCGAACATGACCTAACTACGAATTCCACGTACTCCCATTAGCTCACCCCACATTATCATGAAACCCCGCCCACTCTAATTATCATCACTCAATTTACTGACCCCATTAACCCCCTACTCGATACCCCATTTGACCCGTTTCCGAATTCTAGCATCTAGCATCTTCTGGAGGCCTTATATTGGAGCTCTGCACGTTAACCAATGCATCACGGAGCAAGGTCTTCTTCCTCTTCTTCTTTTGACCCATCACACAACACCCAATCTTATGAATTGCTGTTTTTTTTACTCTAACCTAACTCGTGAAATCGAGTTAGGTTAGGCTAATGGAACAGCAATTCATAAGTATGGGTGTTGTGTCGACGTGTATGGAAAATGTGATATTTCTCGCTTAGTTTTTACTCTGAACTTTGCAAAGGGTACCTAATCGATGCAGAAAACTCCGACGAATCGAATGGTACACTCAGAATTGCTCTAAGATAAAAACTAACGGATATATTTGCATATAACTATCAGGAATGTTCGGGGATTTTTTTGATTTACAGAAAAAAACCGCTTTTATTCCTTTTTCTATTTCCCAGAGGCATTTCATCTTATGTAGAAAAGGATGAGGAAGCCGTTCATGGCCTGAAATCAACGCCCCAGGCAAAATTAACGGTGTTTGGGGGTATGGTCCCCTTTGCGAAAAACAAGAAAAGATGAATTTTATCGCTTAGTTTTTAGTATGAACTTTGAAATGGGCACCTACCCCATGCAGAAACGTCCGCCGAATCGAATGGTACTTTCAGAATTGCTTTACGATGAACGCTAATGGAGTTATTGTCATTTTACGATGTATTTTATTAGGCTATTTTTATTAAAAAAAAAATGAAGCCATTTCCGTATTCCACCTACTCCCATTAGCCCCCTACATTACGATCAACCTCATCCCCCTTTAATTATCACCACGCAAATTACTGACCCGATTTATTCCCTATTCGACACCTGACATGACCTATTTTCGAATTCCACCTATTCCCATTAACCCCCCCCCCTTACTTTTCACCCCCGTCTCCTTTAATTATCACCAAGCAGTTTACTGACCCCATTTACTCCCTATTCGACACCGAACATGACCTAATTACGAATTCCACCTACTCCCAATAGCCCTCCCCCTTACCCTAACCCCCCGCCCCCTCTGATTATCACCACGCAATTTACTGACCCCATTTAACCAGTATTCGACACCTCACATGACCTATTTTCGAGTTTCATCTACTCCCATTAGCCCCCCACAAATTACCGTTAACCCCTGCCCCCTTTAATTATCACCACGCAATTTACTGACCCCATTTACCTCTTATTCGATACCGAACATGACCTAATTACGAATTCCAATTACTCTGATTAGCCCACCCAAAATTATCATGAACGCCCGCCCACTATAATTATCACCACGCAATTTACTGACCCCATTAACCCATTACTCGACACCCCATATGACCTATTTCCGAATTCTAGTATCTAGATCTTCTTCCTATTCTTGAGGCCTTATAACGGAGCTATGCACAGTAACCACTGCATTGCGGAGCAAGGTCTTCTTCCTCTTCTTCTTTTGACCCATCCCACAACACCCAATCTTATGAATTGCTGTTTTCTTACTCTAACCTAACTCGTGAAATCGAGTTAGGTTAGGCTAATGGAACAGCAATTCATAAGTATGGGTGTTGTGTCGACGTGTATGGAAAATGTGATATTTCTCGCTTAGTTTTTACTCTGAACTTTGCAAAGGGTACCTAATCGATGCAGAAAACTCCGACGAATCGAATGGTACACTCAGAATTGCTCTAAGAAAAACTAACGGATATATTTGCATATAACTATCAGGAATGTTCGGGGATTTTTTTGATTTACAGAAAAAACCGCTTTTATTCCTTTTTCTATTTCCCAGAGGCATTTCATCTTATGTAGAAAAGGATGAGGAAGCCGTTCATGGCCTGAAATCAACGCCCCAGGCAAAATTAACGGTGTTTGGGGTATGGTCCTCTTTGCGAAAAACAAGAAAAGATGAATTTTATCGCTTAGTTTTTAGTATGAACTTTGAAATGGGCACCTACCCCATGCAGAAACGTCCGCCGAATCGAATGGTACTTTCAGAATTGCTTTACGATGAACGCTAATGGAGTTATTGTCATTTTACGATGTATTTTATTAGGCTATTTTTATATAAAAAAAAAAATAAAGCCATTTCCGTATTCCACCTACTCCCATTAGCCCCCCCGTTACCATCAACCTCATCCCCCTTTAATTATCACCACGCAAATTACTGACCCGATTTATTCCCTATTCGACACCTGACATTACCTGTTTTCGAATTCCACCTATTCCCATTAGCCCCACCACATTACTTGTCACCCTTGCCCCCTCTAATTATCACCACGCAGTTTACTGACCCCATTTTTTCTCTATTCGACACCGAACATGACCTAATTACGAATTCCACCTACTCCCAATAGCCCCCTCCCCTTATCCTAATCCCCCGCACCCTCTGATCATCACCACACAATTTACTGACCCCATTTACCCAGTATTCGACACTTCACATGACCTATTTTTGAATTTCACCTACTCCCATTAGCCCCCCCAAATTGCCGTTAACCCCGCCCCCTTTAATTATCACCACGCAATTTACTGACCCCTTATTCTATACCGAACATGACCTAATTACTAATTCCAACTACTCCCATTAGCCCCCCACATTATTATCATGAAACCTCCCTCTAATTATCGCCACGCAATTTACTGACCCCATTAGCCCCCTTCTCGACACCCCATATGACCTATTTCCGAATTCTAGCATCTAGATCTTCTTCCTCTTTTTGAGGCCTTATAACGGAGCTATGCACAGTAATCACTGCCTCGCGGAGCAAGGTCTTCTTCCTCTTCTTTTGACCCATCCCACAACACCCAATCTTATGAATTGCTGTTTTCTTACTCTAACCTAACTCGTGAAATCGAGTTAGGTTAGGCTAATGGAACAGCAATTCATAAGTATGGGTGTTGTGTCGACGTGTATGGAAAATGTGATATTTCTCGCTTAGTTTTTACTCTGAACTTTGCAAAGGGTACCTAATCGATGCAGAAAACTCCGACGAATCGAATGGTACACTCAGAATTGCTCTAAGATAAAAACTAACGGATATATTTGCATATAACTATCAGGAATGTTCGGGATTATTTTTGATTTACAGAAAAAACCGCTTTTATTCCTTTTTCTATTTCCCAGAGGCATTTCATCTTATGTAGAAAAGGATGAGGAAGCCGTTCATGGCCTGAAATCAACGCCCCAGGCAAAATTAACGGTGTTTGGGGGTATGGTCCCCTTTGCGAAAAACAAGAAAAGATGAATTTTATCGCTTAGTTTTTAGTATGAACTTTGAAATGGGCACCTACCCCATGCAGAAACGTCCGCCGAATCGAACGGTACTTTCAGAATTGCTTTACGATGAACGCTAATGGAGTTATTGTCATTTTACGATGTATTTTATTAGGCTATTTTTATATTAAAAAATAAAACGAAGTCATTTCCGTATTCCACCTACTCCCATTAGCCCTCCCCCATTACCATCAACCTCATCCCCCTTTAATTATCACCACGTAAATTACTGACCCGATTTATTCCCTATTCGACACCTGACATGACCTATTTTCGAATTCCACCTATTCCCATTAGCCCCCAAATTACTTCTCACCCTTGCCACCATTAATTATCACCACGCAATTTACTGACCCCATTTACTCCCTATTCGACACCGAACATGACCTAATTACGAATTCCACCTACTCCAAATAGCCCTCCCCCCTTACTCTAGCCCCCCGCCCCCTTTAATTATTACCACGCAATTTACTGACCCCATTTACCCCTTATTCGATACCGAACATGACCTAATTACGAATTCCACCTACTCCCATAAGCTCCCCCCACATTATCATGAGTCCCCGCCCACTCTAATTATCACCACGTAATTTACTGACCACATTAACCCCCTATTCGACACCCCATATGACCTATTTCCGAATTCTAGTATCTAGATCTTCTTCCTCTTCTTGAGGCCTTATAACGGAGCTATGCACAGTAACCACTGCAAGGTCTTCTTCCTCTTCTTCTTTTGACCCATCCCACAACACCCAATCTTATGAATTGCTGTTTTCTTACTCTAACCTAACTCGTGAAATCGAGTTAGGTTAGGCTAATGGAACAGCAATTCATAAGTATGGGTGTTGTGTCGACGTGTATGGAAAATGTGATATTTCTCGCTTAGTTTTTACTCTGAACTTTGCAAAGGGTACCTAATCGATGCAGAAAACTCCGACGAATCGAATGGTACACTCAGAATTGCTCTAAGATAAAAACTAACGGATATATTTGCATATAACTATCAGGAATGTTCGGGGATTTTTTTGATTTACAGAAAAAAAAGCGCTTTTATTCCTTTTTCTATTCCCAGAGGCATTTCATCTTATGTAGAAAAGGATGAGGAAGCCGTTCATGGCCTGAAATCAACGCCCCAGGCAAAATTAACGGTGTTTGGGGGTATGGTCCCCTTTGCGAAAAACAAGAAAAGATGAATTTTATCGCTTAGTTTTTAGTATGAACTTTGAAATGGGCACCTACCCCATGCAGAAACGTCCGCCGAATCGAATGGTACTTTCAGAATTGCTTTACGATGAACGCTAATGGAGTTATTGTCATTTTACGATGTATTTTATTAGGCTATTTTTATAAAAATAAAATAAAATGAAGCCATTTCCGTATTCCACCTACTCCCATTAGCCCCCCACATTACCATCAACCTCATCCCCCTTTAATTATCACCACGCAAATTACTGACCCGATTTATTCCCTATTCGACACCTGACATGACCTATTTTCGAATTCCACCGATTCCAATTATCTCCCCCCCATTACTTTTCACCACCGCCCCCTTTAATTATCACCACGCAATTTACTGACCCCATTTACTCCCTATTCGACACCGAACATGACCTAATTACGAATTCCACCTACTCCCAATAGCCCTCCCCCTTACCCTAACCCCCCGCCCCCTCTGATTATCACCACGCAATTTACTGACCCCATTTAACCAGTATTCGACACCTCACATGACCTATTTTGAGTTTCACCTACTCCCATTAGCCCCCCCAATTACCGTTAACCCCTCCCCCTTTAATTATCACTACTCAATTTACTGACCCCATTTACCCCTTATTCGATACCGAACATGACCTAATTACGAATTCCAATTACTCCCATTAGCCCCCCCCCCCATTATCAATAACCCTGCCCTATCTTATTATCACCACGGAATTTACTGATCCAATTAACCCCTACTCGACACCTCATGTGACCTATTTCCGAATTCAAGCATCTAGATCTTCTTTCTCTTCTTGAGGTCTTATAACGAAGCTATGCACAGTAACCACTGCATTGCGGGGCAAGGTCTTCCTCTTCTTCTTTTGACCCATCCAACAACACCCAATCTTATGAATTGCTGTTTTCTTACTCTAACCTAACTCGTGAAATCGAGTTAGGTTAGGCTAATGGAACAGCAATTCATAAGTATGGGTGTTGTGTCGACGTGTATGGAAAATGTGATATTTCTCGCTTAGTTTTTACTCTGAACTTTGCAAAGGGTACCTAATCGATGCAGAAAACTCCGACGAATCGAATGGTACACTCAGAATTGCTCTAAGATAAAAACTAACGGGTATATTTGCATATAACTATCAGGAATGTTCGGGGATTTTTTTGTTTTACAGAAAACCGCTTTTATTCCTTTTTATATTTCCCAGAGGCATTTCATCTTATGTAGAAAAGGATGAGGAAGCCGTTCATGGCCTGAAATCAACGCCCCAGGCAAAATTAACGGTGTTTGGGGTATGGTCCCCTTTGCGAAAAACAAGAAAAGATGAATTTTATCGCTTAGTTTTTAGTATGAACTTTGAAGTGGGCACCTACCCCATGCAGAAACGTTCGCCGAATCGAATGGTACTTTCAGAATTGCTTTACGATGAACGCGAATGGAGTTATTTTCATTTTACGATGTATTTTATTAGGCTATTTTTATAAAAATAAAATAAAATGAAGCCATTTCCGTATTCCACCTACTCCCATTAACCCCCTACATTACGATCAACCTCATCCCCCTTTAATTATCACCACGCAAATTACTGACCCGATTTATTCCCTATTCGACACCTGACATGACCTATTTTCGAATTCCACCTATTCCAATTATCCCCCCCCCCATTACTTTTCACCACCGCCCCCTTTAATTATCACCACGCAATTTACTGACCCCATTTACTCCCTATTCGACACCGAACATGATTTAATTACGAATTCCACCTACTCTCAATAGCCACCCCTTTTACCCTAGCCCATCGGCCCCTCTGATTATCACCACGCAATTTACTGACCCCATTTAACCAGTATTCGACACCTCACATGACCTATTTTCGATTTACACCTACTGCCATTAGCCCCCCCAATTACCGTTAACCCCCGCCCTCTTTAATTATCACCACGCAATTTACTGACCCCATTTAACCCTTATTCGATACCGAACATGACCTAATTACGAATTCCAATTACTCCCATTAGCACCCCCCCATTATCATGAGCCCCAGCCCTATCTAATTATCACCACACAATTTACTGACCCCATTAACCCCCTACTCGATATCCCATATGACCTATTTCCGAGTTGTAGCATCTTGATATTCTTTCTCTTCTTGAGGCCTTATAACGGAGCTCTTCACGGTAACCACTGCATCGCGGAGCAAGGTCTTCTTCCTTTTCTTCTTTTGACCCATCCCACAACACCCAATCTTATGAATTGCTGTTTTCTTTCTCTAACCTAACTCGTGAAATCGAGTTAGGTTAGCTTAATTGAACAGCAATTCATAAGTATGGGTGTTGCTTCGACGTGTATGGAAAATGTGATATTTCTCGCTTAGTTTTTACTCTGAACCTTGCAAAGGGTACCTAATCGATGCAGAAAACTCCGACGAATCGATTGGTATACTCAGAATTGCTGTAAGATAAAAACGGATATATTTGCATATAACTATCAGGAATGTTCGGGGATTTTTTTGATTTACAGAAAAAAACCGCTTTTATTCCTTTTTCTATTTCCCAGAGGCATTTCATCTTATGTAGAAAAGGATGAGGAAGCCGTTCATGGCCTGAAATCAACGCCCCAGGCAAAATTAATGGTGTTTGGGGGTATGGTATCCTTTGCGAAAAACAAGAAAAGATGAAATTTATCGCTTAGTTTTTAGTATGAACTTTGAAATGGGCACCTACCCCATGCAGAAACGTCCGCCGAATCGAATGGTACTTTCAGAATTGCTTTACGATGAACGCTAATGGAGTTATTGTCATTTTACGATGTATTTTATTAGGCTATTTTTATAAAAAAAAAAAAAATGAAGCCATTTCCGTATTCCACCTACTCCCATTAGCCCCCAACATTACGATCAACCCCATCCCCCTTTAATTATCACCACGCAAATTACTGACCTGATTTGTTCCCTATTCGACACCTAAGATGACCTATTTCCGAATTTCACCTATTCCAATTAGCCTCCCTCCCCATTACTTTTCACCCCTCCCTCTTTAATTATCAACACGCAATTTACTGATCCCATTTACTCCCTATTCGACACCGAACATGACCTAATTACGAATTCCACCTACTCCCGATAGCCCCCCCCCTTATCCTAACCCCCCGCCCCTTCTGATCATCACCACGTAATTTGCTGACCCCATTTACCCAGTATTCGACACCTCACATGACCTATTTTCGAGTTTCGCCTACTACCATTAGCCCCCCACAATTACCGTTAACCTTCGCCCCCTTTAATTATCACCATGCAATTTACTGAACCCATTTATCACTTATTCGATACCGAAGATGACCTATTTTCGAGTTTCACCTACTCCCATTAGCCCCCACATTATTATGAACCCCCATCCCCTCTAATTATCACCACGCAATTTACTGACCCCATTAACCCCCTACTCGACACCCCATATGACCTATTTCCGAATTCTAGCATCTAGATCTTCTTCCTCTTCTTGAGGCCTTATAACGGAGCTATGCACGGTAACCACTGCATCGCGGAACAAGGTCTTCTTCCTCTTCTTCTTTTGACCCATCAAACAACACCCAATCTTATGAATTGCTGTTTTCTTACTCTAACCTAACTCGTGAAATCGAGTTAGGTTAGGCTAATGGAACAGCAATTCATAAGTATGGGTGTTGTGTCGACGTGTATGGAAAATGTGATATTTCTCGCTTAGTTTTTACTCTGAACTTTGCAAAGGGTACCTAATCGATGCAGAAAACTCCGACGAATCGAATGGTACACTCAGAATTGCTCTAAGATAAAAACTAACGGATATATTTGCATATAACTATCAGGAATGTTCGGGGATTTTTTTGATTTACAGAAAAAAACCGCTTTTATTCCTTTTTCTATTTCCCAGAGGCATTTCATCTTATGTAGAAAAGGAAGAGGAAGCCGTTCATGGCCTGAAATCAACGCCCCAGGCAAAATTGACATTGTTAGGGGGTATGGTCCCCTTTGCGAAAAACAAGAGAAGATGAATTTTATCGCTTAGTTTTTAGTATGAACTTTGAAATGGGCACCTACCCCATGCAGAAACGTCCGCCGAATCGAATGGTACTTTCAGAATTGCTTTACGATGAACGCTAATGGATTTATATTCATTTTACGATGTATATTATTAGGCTATTTATAAAAAAAAAAAGCCATTTCCGTATTCCACCTACTCCCATTAGCCCGCCCCATTACCATCAACCTTATCCCCCTTTAATTATCACCACGCAAATTACTGAACCGATTTATTCCCTATTCGACACCTGATAATAGATATAGATAATAGGTTAGGTTAGGTCATCGGCCAAAGAAACCTCTTCACAAGCACACAGACTTATGTACGAGATCACAAACACTCACATTGACCCACGCACGTACCTAGCCTACACAGCGCAAACAGCCAACGTACTGAGTAACACACACATCCATAAACACCAAACATATCACACTAACACTGACGCATACAAGCAGTAGTGTGACATTAGAAGAACAAAGGATATCTCCAAATTTAAGAAAGAACTAAAAACATTTCTGTTCTCTGATGGTTTGACATGGAAACATTGACAATTAACATGGCATATAAGTTGTGATCAATATTGAAAATTTAATGAATTAAATATGTGGGTCCTGCAGAGCACTTCGGCGGAAGTGGGACCAGATAAATAAGAAACACAAGTAACAAGTAACAAGTAACTTTCCACGCACCATACACCACTGGAACAGCCTCCCTCTACAGACTGCGGTACAATAGACTCATTCAGAAAAGCAATACACACTCACTTGTCACCACAACACACCAACACTAACAATTACACTTCCTTCACTTCCCTCCCCTGCACACTCGGCTCCCCGGTCCCCCGAACAGCCAACACAAATATGCGTTTCATGCAACTGACAGCTGTCCGCCGCAAAGAAACCCAGTTAGTGTGACATTAGAAGAACAAAGGATATGTAAATTTGTCTAGAAGCGAACTGGAAAAACATTTATGCTCTCTGATGGTTTGACATGGAAACATTGGACAATTAATATGGCATATAAGTTGTGAGGATCAATGCATTGAAAATTTCTAATGAATTAAATATGGAAGTCCTGGTGAGCACTCAGAAGTGGACCAGATAAAATAAGAAACACAAGTAACAAGTAACAAGTAATCTCACGCACCATACACCACTGGAACAGCCTCCGTCTACAGACTGCGGTACAATAGACTCATTCAGAAAAGCAATACACACTCACTTGTCACCACAACACGCCAACAATAACAATTACACTTCCTTCCTTACACTTCCTGGACACTCGGCTCCATGGTCCCCCGAACAGCCAACACAAATATGCGTTTCATGCAACTGATAGCTGCCCGCCACATTGATCTAGAATCAGTCCAAAGTTGTGTCAACTGGCAATGATGTGTGTTTGAGTGTAAAGGTGTAGTTCTAGAGAATTCAGTGTGTTGTGTGATGGAGCAATTCAGTGTGTGTTGGGTGTACCCTAGAGTATCTGGGTTGTGATTGTTGAGGAATTGTGTTGTGATTTCAGGAATTCAAATGGTGTTGGGTGCATTCTGGAGCAATTCAGTGGGTGTTGGAAGTGATTTCCATGAGTCTGGAGTAATTCAGTGTGTTGGGTATATTGCTGAGGACCAGTGAGTGTTGCAGTTGTGATTCTTGACCTCTCCTCTGCAGGTTTAGTGAACCTCTGGAGGACACTCAGAAAGGTGTGATTCTGAGCAATTCAGTGAGTGTTGGTGTGATTCTGGAGTAATTTGGTGACCTGATTGACATCCTTTTTAAGCTTTTGGGAATAGGTTAAGGTGCGTGGCACCCCAGAGCCAAAACAATGACTTGAGGCACTCATTCATTAATGAAGACTAATGAAACGTAATAATCTTCCTATGATGGTCAAATAGTAGTTCCTCAAATAAGGTCAAACACTCACAGTCCAGCGGCGCCCTCAGTCCGGACCGCATGGCGCCGCTGTGAGATTATAGTGGTGTGGCACTGCCCTGGCACTGCAGGAGGGGCAGCACTGTGGGGAGAGCTTCCTGACCACCCTGGCGCCCCTGCAGGAGGTCATGGAGGGAGCCTTTGGGGCGGGCTGAGGTGCTGGAGGCGGGCTGGCGGTCTTTGCTCCTGCTCTTGCTAAATGCCAGGTGACCTGGCTTGGAGAACCGATCACTTGTGACATCAAGATCGCATCAAGTCAAGCCTTTCGTATCGGCAAATTAACCTGTAATAAACAAAACAACACAAGCAGTATCCATTACAAATCTTCCAATTCTCTATTTCTTTAGCACACCACATCTTTTGCCAGAAAACTCCCTTCATGGCTTCTATAACTCTCGCTCTCTCTCGCTCTCTCTCTCTCTCTCTCTCTCTCTCTCTCTGTGTGTGTGTGTGTGTGTGTGTGTGTGTGTGTGTGTGTGTGTGAGACTGACTGGATTCTCTTATGGCTTGACGGACTGTCACTGACTGGCTGGACTGAAAATAACTAACTGACTGAATGCAACTGATATCCTCAAAAATGCTGTCTTACGAGGTACTTATATAATCATTCTGCAAGCGTAAGCTCATCTTGGGGGTCAGGGGTCAAGCTAAACTTTAGCCAGCTTGTCCCTACATGAAACACTACCACATCAACCTTTGACCTCTACTGTGCTGATTCTGGGGCCATTTATCAACCCACACCTGGGGTGTGCGATGTCTTAGGTGTTAGATTTTGATGTGAAAAGGTTGCACATTGTCGGGAAGAGGTCTAGAAACGATCGCCGGATGCTGATTCAGCATAGTGAAAGGGCCTAAAAGTCGCTGGATTGTCGTGGCCCAGAGTCGGCACAGTGTGAACAAAAACGGGCTTAATGGTTTATAGTGGCGCTATCTTGCTTGGCTTATGCTATTATACCTAAGCAGCTGGAATAATACAAAATATACCTTATCTAACCTTGCTCCTTGGAGACCCATGGCATCAAAACTAATCTTTGTTGGTCAACAAATAACTCCTAATTCGATGAAACTTTAAATTGATGTTCGATAATACTAAGTGAGTCAAAGTTAATTTTCATTTATCATATCAGCTTTGTAATAATAGCTCGTTTGAGGCAATGAAAAGCTTCAAGGAACCAGGAAGCAATTATTGTCAATATAGTGACAAAATGAGGAGTAATTAGATAATACACTAGACTTTATCAGGACTTTCAAGTGACATTGAGTATTCACATCACCAGTCATTAACTAAAACCAGAGTTACTCAAGCTGGCAAATAGTTAGCTAGTGCCTGTTTCAGTCATAATATATATATATATATATATATATATATATATATATATATATATATATATATATATATATATATATATATATATATATATATATATATATATCATTTTCACTAACCGGTTACTTGCCACGATCTCGACGGTTCCTGCCACCTCGTTAAGATGATTCACGAGCTGCATGATCAGCGCAAGGAGACAAACTGACGGCTGGAGTAGGTAGGAAGACACCTACCGAACAGGCGCAAGCCACTCCCAGTGAGGTATATATGGGAGGTGAGAAGGAGCTGAGCCCTCCAAAGACCCTTCCATGTCCTCACTAACCGTTTCCCTATTGTCTCACCAACACCGGAGAGTAGTTCAGCATGCTCTCTAAAGACAGATCCTCTCTTTATCCACACCACACTACATTCACACAACATATACACCTTTTCCCAAATTTAAATTTCAAAATGGCGCACATACACCAAGCCTCAGAGTCCCCACCTGAGAGGACCTAAATTACCCCAGGAGGACTCCCTTCTGGCTGCCGACCAGAGGTGTCTTCATAAATTCTCGAACCTCTTTCTTCTCAATTTCTGCAACATTCGCGGTCTTCGCTCTAATTTTCATTCTGTGGAACATCATCTCTCCTCCTCTAAACCTCACCTTCTCTTCCTTACCGAAACACAGGTTTCTGAGGCTACTGACAGCAATCTCTACTCTGTTCCCTCCTACTATCTCTATCCTAAATTTCAATCCAAAGCTGGATGTTGCGCCTACGTGTGCAACGACATCACTTGCTCTCGTGCCCACAGCCTTGACTCTTCTGAATTTTCCACCATCTGGCTAAGACTTCATTGTCATTATATTACTAAATACATCTGTGCTGTTTATCTCTCACCTAACTCTACCAACTATGTAAAATTCTTTGACTATTTGAATTCTAAAGTGGAGCACATCTTGACCCACTCTCCTTCGCTGAAATCTCCATCCTAGGAGATTTATTCTGTCAAACTGTTCTCTCCGTTGGGCTCCTCCGATCACAATCTTATTTCTGCATCCTGTCCTATCGCTCCTGTACACCCTCTGGACCCACCGAAGAGGCGATGCTTCTGGCATTTTGCTTCAGCGCGGTGGGACGACATGAGGATGTACTTTCCATTCCCGTGGAATGATTATTGCTTCCAGGATGAGACCCTCTGTGTGTGCTCAGCGCATCACAGAGGTGATTGTCTCTGGAATGGAGGCATACATTCTCGTTCTTTCTCTACTTCCTCACGCTAAAAAAGCCTTGGTTTAATCACGCTTTTTCTCGTGCTGTCAATGATAGAGAGGTAGCTCACAAAAGGTACCAGAGCCTTCAAACTAAAGCTAATTATGAACTTTACATTTCTGCCCGAAATCATGCAAAAACTATTCTCAGACTCACCAAAATTCTTTCATTAATAGAAAATGTCAAAACCTTGCTTTCTAACTCTTCCCGTGACTTCTGGCATCTAACCAAAAACATCTCCTCCAACTTTTTGCACCTTTCTCCCATCGGGGCAGCCAGACTCGGAAGGCTCCTCAACGAAGCAGTGCGTGTCATCCGAACAAAAAACGAGTCACGGCCACGTCCCTCCACCCACCCGTGTAAATAAACGCCGTGCATCGAAACAAACCCGTAACCGTGATCCCGCAAGTACCACCACCTCTATTACTAAGCCTCTAGATAACTTAAAAATCCTTAGTTTCAATGCGCGTAGCCTAAGAAACAAATTTGATGAACTGAGATGTCTTGCTTTAACAGAAAATTTTGACATAATTGCTATAACCGAAACATTTATCGACACCACAAATATTGATTTAAGTTCCGAATACAACATGGATGGCTACAGACTCTTCAGCAAAGATCGTGTAAACCGTAGAGGCTGTGGCGTCGCCCTTTTTGTCAAAAGCTATTTGCAACCCACTGAAACAGTAACGTTGAACATTTGTGCGTGCGAGTAAACATTGCAAAAGTCAACTTAAATATATCTGTCACCTACAGACCTCCCGGGCAATCACTCGATGACGACCTTGAAATGTACAGCGTCTTAAGGCAGTCACTTAATAACAGCGACTCACTGATATTAGGAGACTTTAACCTCTCCCATATCGACTGGGTGACACTGTCATGTACAGAAGGCGAGTCACATAGAATGATCGAATTTCTAGAAGAAAATTATCTAAGCCAAATGGTTTCTGAGCCAACTCGACAAAATAATATACTCGACCTTGTTATAACGACCCAAGATAACCTAATCAGTAGTGTCACGGTAGGAGAACACCTCGGTTCTTGCGATCATAAATTAGTGCGCGTCGACATTAAAGCTCAATCATCAGTGACTGAAAATAAAGTAAAGGTGCCCAATTTCAAAAGAGCTAACTTCGTAGAAATCCGACAAAAACTAACAGAAATACAACTATCAGATGACGGCAACGTAGAGGAAGCCTGGCTAAGCCTTAAAAATCACTTACTCACTCAGCAGAACACATTCGTCCCCTTGTGCGAGAAGCGAATTAACACTAATAAAAGCCCACCGTGGTTTAATAGCGAAATTAAACAATCAGTCAATGAGAGAAAATTGTTTTACAGGTTAAAGAAATAAAAAAGCACGCCCGAAAACATTAGACTTTATAATGATGCCAGGCGACGAGTAAAAAGACTAGTAGGTCAGGCAAAGCGTAGATACGAAGAAAATATTGCAGCCAACTGTAAAAATAATCCGAAATCTTTCTTCAGTTACATAAACAACAGAAAGGCGATCAAAGTGGTATTGGACCTTTAACAAACAGCGACGGTGCACTAGTGACTGACAGCCAACACATTGCAAACCTCTTAAACAATTACTTTTCCTCGGTGTTTAATACTAACAGTCTTCCTCTCGCTACCACCAATACCAGTACTATTGTAAATCTCGAGCATGCATTGCCTAATTTTGAAATAACAACCGATGAAGTCCTTAAAGCTCTCCATTCACTTAAAACAAATAAAGTCCTGGACCTGACAAAGTATATCCAACTCTGATGAAAGAAACAAAGAGCAAAATACTCTCCTCCTCACAACCGTATTCAATATGTCCTTGCGACAAGGCATCGTACCTTCAGATTGGAAAAAGGCTAACGTGACACCGATTTTCAAGAAAGGAGACAAAAAGTACCAGGTAATTACAGGCCCATTAGTCTAACTTCGGTTGTAGGTAAGCTACTTGAGGGCATAATTAGAGACAAATTGTGAATTACCTTGAAAGCCACTCATTGATTGGGGACTCACAACATGGCTTCCGAAACAAAAGATCCTGCCTATCAAACCTATTAACCTTTTATAACGACCTCTTCACTTTATGAAGTAACCAAATCACTGGACGTAGTCTATCTTGATTTCAAGCGTTTGATACAGTCCCGCATCATAAATTACTTTACAAATTAAAGCAAATAGGTATTGACGGTCAAGTAAACCAATGGATCGCGAATTGGTTGAGCAACAGACAACAAAGAGTAGTGATTGACGGATTTAACTCAGAGTGGGCGCCTGTCACTAGTGGCGTCCTCAGGGCTCGGTCCTTGGCCCAGTGCTCTTCATTATTTACATCAACGACGTGGATGTTGGACTCAATAACCGCATTAGTAAATTTGCAGACGACACAAAGATTGGCAACTCGGTTCTCACTGACGAAGACAGGCAAAGCCTCCAAGAGGATTTGCACAAAATTTCAGCTTGGTCGGATAGATGGGAGATGCCCTTTAACGTAGACAAGTGCCAGGTCCTTCAAGTTGGAACGAGGAATAAAGTTCGAATACGAAATGCGCGGCGTTAAACTCAAAGCGTTCAATGCGTCAAAGACTTGGGGGTCAAAATCGCGTCAAACCTCAAATTCTCACAGCAATGCATCGATGCAGCAAATAAAGCGAACAGAATGTTGGGCTTCATTAAAAGAAACTTTGTATTCAAGAATAAAGATGTAATACTCCCGCTCTACAACAGTTTAGTCAGACCCCACTTGGTATATGCGGTACAGTTTTGGTCTCCCCACCATGCAAAGGATATTGCTAAATTAGAAGGTGTTCAGCGTCGGGCAACGAAATGATCCCTTCCTTGCGCAACAAATCCTACGAAGAAGGCTTTCTACCCTTAACATGTTCTCTTGAGATACGTCGCCTCCGAGGAAAACTGATCAAAAGTTTAAAATACTTAATGGTTTCACGAATGTAGACAGATCAACATTGTTTATGATCGATGACACTTTGCGCACGAGGAACAATGGCGTAGAACTCAGATGTACACAAGTAAATTCAGACTGCACCAAATTTTTCTTCATCAACGTTGTAGTGTGAGAATGGAATAAGCTTCCACCGTCAGTGGTCCAGTGTAACACGATTGACTCCTTCAAAAATAAGCTCGACCGTCACTTCCTTCAACTTAATATCAACTAGAGTAGAAATGCAACGTTTTGGAGTCTTCTGATTAATGTAAAATCACTTAGGTTTAAGGACAGACCACCAAGTCTGGACCATGGGGTCTGTGTGGTCTGATTTTCTATGTAAATCTATGTAAACTTCACTTCTTCATCTTTCCCTCCACTCCTCAGTCCTGACGGCAACACTGCCGTCTCATCTATCTCTAGGGCTGAACTCTTCTCTCAAACTTTTTCTAAAAACTCCACTCTGGACGATTCTGGGCTTATTCCTCCTATTCATCCCCCCTCTGACTCCTTTATGCCTGTTATAAAGATTCTTCAAAATGATGTTTTCTATGCCCTCTGGCCTCAATCCTCAGAAGGCTTATGGACCTGATGGAGTGCCTCCTATTGTCCTTAAAAACTGTGCCTCCGTGCTGTCACCCTGCCTGGTCAAACTCTTTCGCCTCTGCCTGTCAACATCTACCTTTCCTTCTTGCTGGAAGTATGCCTTCATACAGCCTGTGCCTAGAAGGGTGACCGCTCCAATCCCTCAAACTACCGTCCTATAGCTTTACTTTCTTGTCTATCTAAAGCTTTTGAATCAATCCTTAACCGGAAGATTCAAAAGCACCTTTCCACTTCTGACCTTCTATCTGATCCCAGTATGGGTTCCGCAAGGGGCGTTCTACTGGTGTTCTCCTAGCCTTCTTAACTGACTCTTGGTCATCCTCTCTTATCCGTTTCGGTGAAACTTTTGCTTTTGCGCTGGACATATCAAAAGCTTTTGATAGGGTCTGGCACAAATCTTTGCTTTGTAAACTACCCTCCTACGGTTTCTATCCTTCTCTCTGTACCTTTATCTCCAGTTTCCTTTCTGACCGTTCTATTTCTGCCGTGGTAGACGGTCACTGTTCTTCCCCTAACTCTATTACAGTGGTGTCCCACAGGTTCTGTCCTATCTCCCACTCTTTTCTGTTGTTCATTGATCTTCTTTCCAAAACGAACTGTCCTATCCATTCCTATGCCGATGATTCCACTCTGCATTACTCAACTTCTTTTAATAGAAGACCCACCCTTCAGGAACTTAACGACTCAAGGCTGGAGGCTGCAGAACGCCTAGCCTCAGACCTTACTAATATTTCCGATTGGGGCAAGAAGAACCTGGTGTCCTTCAGCGCCTCAAAAACACAGTTTCTCCACCTATCCACTCGACACAATCTTCCAAACAACTATCCCCTATTCTTTGACAACACCCAGCTATCACCTTCCTCAACACTAAACATCCTCGGTCTATCCTTAACTCAAAATCTCAACTGGAAACTTCATATCTCATCTCTTACTAAATCAGCTTCCTCGAGGCTGGGCGTTCTGTACCGTCTCCGCCAGTTCTTCTCCCCTGCACAGTTGCTGTCCATATACAGGGGCCTTGTCCGCCCTCGTATGGAGTATGCATCTCATGTGTGGGGGGGCTCCACTCACACAGCTCTTCTGGACAGAGTGGAGGCTAAGGCTCTTCGTCTCATCAGCTCTCCTCCTCATACTGATAGTCTTCTACCTCTTAAATTCCGCCGCAATGTAGCCTCTCTTTCTATCTTCTATCGATATTTCCACGCTGACTGCTCTTCTGAACTTGCTAACTGCATGCCTCCCCCCCTCCCGCGGCCCCGCTGCACTCGACTTTCTACTCATGCTCATCCCTATACTGTCCAAACCCCTTATGCAAGAGTTAACCAGCATCTTCACTCTTTCATCCCTCACGCTGGTAAACTCTGGAACAATCTTCCTTCATCGGTATTTCCTCTTGCCTACGACTTGAACTCTTTCAAGAGGAGGGTATCAGGACACCTCTCCTCCTGTATTTGATCTTCCTTTCGGCCACCTCTTTTGTTTTACTTTAATAGCAGCGAGTAGCGGGCTTTTTTTTTTTTATTATTGTTTTCTTTTATTGTGTGCCCTTGAGCTGCCTCCTTTGTTGTAAAAAAAAAAAAAAAAAAAAAAGTCGTCCCCCCTTCCATGCCCTGAGTGAACGCTAATTAAGAAACTATAGACTCCGGCAAGGCTTACACTCACTTCAAGACGCAGTCCAGACCCAAACTGACCGCTGCTGCACTCCCCCGAATCTGCCGACTCCAACCCTTTCAAGCGGAACAGCGACACCGCCACTCATGCCAAGTCTTGAAGCTTCATATCTGTCTCTAATGGTCAACCGGGTGTATCGAAAGTATGCAATCTTCCCCTCCTGTCTGATTTTCTTTAGTAGTGGAAATAGAAGTTTTATTTTTTCTTGTGAAGCTGGAGAAGGATCATCGTTCAAAATTATGTTCGTACCTTTCAGCCTAGTGGTCGTTCTCATTACCATTTCAAGGTCCCCATGGTAAGTGAAACGAGTGACAACGGAGCGACTTTTTTTTCTATTAAAGCAAAGGAAGCAGTTCAAGGGCAAAACCAAATGAAAGTGTTTTAAGCTAAGCACAGCTCCTCTAAGAAGTAGAGCGCAGTGGCCAAAAAGAAAGGTCAATTTCGGGTGAAGAGGTCTTTTGATATTCACTTCTTGAAGTATAGGTCGTAGGCAGGAGGAAATAAGACAAAGGAAGGCTATTACAGAGTTTGGTAGTGAAAGGGATGAAAGAATGAATATGCTGATTAACTCTTGCATAAGTGATTTGGACAGTATAGGGATGAGCTACAGTAGAAGGTCGTTTGCAGTAGGGACACGGGAGGGGTGGAGCCATGCAGTTAGCAAGTTCAGAGGAGCAGTCAACATGAAAATGTCGTTAGAAAATAGGAGAAACATCATTGCGGCCGAATTTC
The DNA here is from genome assembly GCF_024679095.1 of Eriocheir sinensis. Lineage (NCBI taxonomy): Eukaryota > Metazoa > Arthropoda > Malacostraca > Decapoda > Varunidae > Eriocheir > Eriocheir sinensis. Next base: position 12,720,803 of record NC_066551.1, read on the forward strand.
AGAGGTAAAAGACTGTCGGTAGGAGGAGGGGAGTTGATGAGGCGAAAAGCCTTTGACTCCAGTCTATCCAAAAGGTCTGTGTGTGTGTGTGTGGACCCCTCCCCCCCAAACATGAGATGCACACTCCATACGAAAGTGGACAAGGCCTTTGTATAGGGACATCTGTAATGGGGGGAAAAAAAACCCTGGTGCAGACGACACAAAACTCCCAACACTGAGAAAGCTGATTTATGAAGAGAGGAGATATGAGGCTTCCAGTGAACATTTTGAGTAAAGGATAGACCGAGAATGTTTATTGTAGATGACAGCTGCGTGTTATCGAAGAATAGGGAATAGTTGTTTGCAAGCTTGTGTCGATTTGACAGGTGGAGAAATTGAGTTTTCAAGGCATTGAAGGACACCAAGTTTCTCCTGACCCAATCGGAAATGGTAGTAAGATCTTAGGTCAAGCATTCTGCAGCCTTCAGCTTAGAATCACGTAGTTCCTGTTGGAAGGGTCTTCTGTCAAAAGATGTTGAGTATTGCAAAGTAGAGTCATCGGCGTAGGAGGGAATAGGACATTGTTTTGGAAAGATCATCATAAACAACAGAAAGAGAGTGGGAGATAGAACAGAGCCCTGAGGAACACCACTATTGGTAGGCTTAGGGGAAGAAGAGTGGCCGTCTACCACAGCAGAGACAGAACGGCCAGAGAGAAAACTATCTATAGATAAAAGTAGAGAGGGGAATATAAACCGTAGAAGGGTAGGTTAGAGAGCAAAGATTTGTGCCAGACTCAAAAACTTTCGAGAGGTCTAAGGCAACAGCAAAAGTTTCGCCGCAACGGCTAAAAGAGGATGACCTGGAGTCAAGAGAGATCAAGTCAACAAGTCTGTCAACACGATGAGCTCTTTCAAGTTTCAGGTTCGTTTGCTGCAGTTCTCGGCCAGCAAAAGATTCACATGATCTGCGGTTTGTTTACATTTCTCACCTCCAGATTTTTCTTCCGTATCATGCCATCCATCCATACCATTTCTTCCATACCAGTGATGCGAACGTTGTTCCGACGGTTGTAGTAACTGTTGCTTTCTCTCAGATTTTGTTAGATGTCACGTGATACTAAATTCTTACACAAGGAACTGCATGCTTTCTTGATCTTTTGCCTTCTCCTAATGTGCGTAACACCATTCACCGAAATAATCTCAAGTGAGAAGCTGCTGCTTTTTGTGTGCCTCTGATAGTAATGACGACGAGGTGTGTGTGTATTTCCGTGAACACACAGATATTCCTCTAGTTTCCCCGGCCATGACCTCTGCAGGAGCATTACTTTAAAGGGTTTAGAATTTCCTTGTTCCGAATCCTCCCGGCCTTTGCATATTGAAAGACCTGATGGTAGGATCCTGGAATCAGTTTTTCCGGTAATACTCAGGTTTTTGTTAATTTGTTTCGTTCGTTCGTTTCCTTCTTTTATGTCAGTTTCTCTCTCTCTCTCTCTCTCTCTCTCTCTCTCTCTCTCTCTCTCTCTCTCTCTCTCTCTCTCTCTCTCTCTCTCTCTCTCTCTCTCTCTCTCTCTCTCTCTCTCTCTCTCTCTCTCGCAAACTCATCCTGTGCAGATAAGATACTGAGCAGCTGCGAGTTTCTTAACTGACTCTGCTGTCTGGTTCCCCAAACCTTGGCATCCTGTGGCACGCCACAGTTAATGGATTACTTGGTGTCACGTATCCTTCAGGCGGATATTAACCCTTATTTTATTTCACTCAGTAAGATATATATAGTTCATAATTTCGCAACCTTATTATATTCTACTTTGCTGTTTTGCTGAATTCAGAATCACATTTTTTTTCTTCTAGTCATATATTTATTTTATCCTAGCTTCTATATTATTATAATATACTATTTGTCAGAGATTCTTTTAGCTTCAAAACCAATCCCGATCCTATTTAATGTTGGTACTGGACGGCTTACACATATATGAGAGACTTATACAAGATCATGAGTAATTTTAAGAGATGATGACCTGCTTGCTTGTCATAAAACTCATCTCTAAACACTATCCCACCTTAGAGATCCATATTACTGAGTGTAATTAACTTTATGATTCGCCGTAAACCCAGTAATCAGATATGCCGCATGTCTACTAATGTGAAGAGCATTTCGAGCTTTTTTGAAGAAAGGTACTAAATGTAGCTGTCATGAGACAGTGATTTGGCTTTAAATGTCCTGGTAAAATAAATGTCTTCGTTGGAGAAATTGAATAACAGCATCCGTGCCTATATTCTATTATTCCATCTTATGCCTATTTTTGTGTATCCTGTTTTATTCCTTTTTCTTCCTTTCCACCTGTTTATCTCCTCGTCCCCCTCGTCTTCTTCTCCTCTTCCTCCTCGTTTTCCTCCTTCTCTTCCTCTTCCTCTTCTTTCTCCTCCTCCTCCTCCTTCTTCTCCTCCTCCTCCTCCTCCTCCTTCTCCTCCTCCTACACTACCACCACCACCACCACGACCCCTACCAACACCAACACCAACACCACCAACACCAACACCAACACCAACACCACCATCACCACCACCACCAACACCACCATCACCACCACCACCACCACCACCACCACCACCACCACCACAACAACAACAACAACAACAACAACAACAACAACAACAACAACAACAACAACCTTTTCCTTTCGTTCCTCATCTTCATTGTTTTCTCTCTTCCAAAACTTCACAAAAACAACATCAAGGTCTCAAGTCTTTGGTAAACTTTTGTTCAACTTATTTTTCTCACACACACACACACACACACACACACACACACACACACACACACACACACACACACACACACACACACACACACTTGACTCTATACACACGCATGTTGAGTAGAGAAATATACGGCTAAAGTAGAAGGTGCACAATGTAGAGCAACTAAGATAATCACTTCCTTATGCAACAAGCCTAACGATGAAAACGTTCCCTCTCTAAACATGTTGTTTCTTGAAAAACGTTACCTATGAGGAAATTGATCATGTTTCAATTGTTTATTATCTGTAGGTGCTGCTTATAACACAGACAGACTTTCTTGAGGGGCCTCTTGGACGCCCCAGCCCGTTAGTGGCGCAGACGAATTTTACTTATAGTAGCTTGCTTGGTGATCCATGCTGCCCCCCAGTGATCCACTTGTTAGGGTTGAATGAAGAATTGGGCAGCATGTGGGTAATCTTACGCCACTCGGCGATGGCTGAAAACTGTCAGGGTGCATCGATGGAACTCGAACCTTGGGGTCTCCACATCAACACGGTGACCACTCGGACACCGCCTCCCTAAATACTTAATGGTTTTACAAATGTGGGCAAATTGAAATTGCTTTTGATCTATGACAGATGATGGCACAAAATAAAAATGTAGACAGTTATTACAAGACTGCATCAGATTTATCTTCACCGGCGTTGTAGAACAAGAATGGAATAAACTCCGGCCTTCAGTGATTCAGTGTAAAATTATTGACTAACTAAAAACTCCATAGCCATTTCCACCTAGGACGGATAATGGGGTCTGTGTGCTCTGACAATCTTTGTTACTCCATCCCCCCCCCCCTCACTCACTCACTCACACACACACACACACACACACACACACACACACACTCACTCACTCACTCACTCACTCACTCACTCACTCACTCACTCACTCACTCACTCACTCACTCACTCACTCACTCACTCACTCACTCACTCACTCTCTCTCTCTCTCTCTCTCTCTCTCTCTCTCTCTCTCTCTCTCTCTCTCTCTCTCTCTCTCTCTCTCTCTCTCTCTCTCTCTCTCTCTCTCCGGACTCAGCTTTCAGTTAAATGCTTTTAGACAGAGTGGAACAAATATTTTAAAAGCTTCATTATGATGTAGAATTTATTTATTTTTCTGCCTCGCCTCGCCTTCGTTACCTGGACCTGTGTGGCGCCTCGGACAGGTAGACAGGCGGGTGTGTGCATGACCTGCCCCTCTGTGCCGCAGGTAACTAAGCAGGAGAGACGAAGGGCGGAACAAACTGTGTTAAAATCTATACTTGTGTTTGTGATTAGGTTCTCTCTCTCTCTCTCTCTCTCTCTCTCTCTCTCTCTCTCTCTCTCTCTCTCTCTCTCTCTCTCTCTCTCTCTCTCTCTCTCTCTCTCTCTCTCTGAGATATTTTCTTTATTATAAGATCGTTAAGCAGGTATGTCATAGGGACTGTATGATGTGCGTGCGTGCGTGTGTGTGTGTGTGTGTGTGTGTGTGTGTGTGTGTGTGTGTGTGTGTGTGTGTGTGTGTGTGTGTGTGTGTGTGTGTAGTCATTTCGCAGAACAATCAAAATAATTATTTATCAAAAATATGATATCTGTTTTTACCTCGATGTGATTTATTTTCATTAAGAAACTCCCTTCACTAATTCATTTCCCCCGGAGGAGATAAAACAAGAAACATCCGTTGAGTAATTATAATTCACCTTAACAAAAAGAAATACAGCGGAGGGAAAAACACATGAACGAGGAAAAATTATCGAGAGTTATGAGAGAAAAGCATTATACGTGTCATTAATAAAGTCCTCACAACAATGAACCAAGATATATATATATATATATATATATATATATATATATATATATATATATATATATATATATATATATATATATATATATATATATATATATATATATATATATATATATATATATATATATATCATCGTTTATGACTCATTATTTTTATAATTGCATCATTAACGCGCCCAGAGGTCATTATAATTAAAACATGTACTTAAAGTGATTTACAAGGCCGGAAGCGAAACATTTGTTGAAGAGAACAGTTGTCTAAAGGGGATAATTTCGTTCAAGTATAAAAGTCTTGTTTATTATTCCATTCTTCCTAACAACTCAAATACAGCAAGCTTTATCTCTCGTAGAAGTGAAATGCCGGTCACGTTGTAATATGTTGGCCACAAGCCCATGCGCACAACGCCTTCTCTACAGCAACGTGTGATAGCTACAGGAAGCACTTCATTTGCCGGAATTTATCATTACGTGTCTCTTATAAGTTCCTTAATTATCAACATCTTGTTAATAAATTATATTGACGAAACTAGGGCAAGGTCTGAAACATGTCCTGTCAATTTATCATTATCCGAAGCATTGTTAAAAATGTATTCCCGAAAAACGATACAACACAGCTTCTAAAACCCATAGTAGTATCACACTCATTGGCGACAGCTTAAGTCAGATATCCGGACGAAAAAATCTGTAGGAAAGGGTTTAACAGGAAACTTATTTTTGTCATCCAGGACGAGAGACTGGGGTTGAAACTAAGCAAATTGCTGATCTGCTCGTCAATTCCACATGGAGAGTGGTAGTTGTATACCTTCTGAGTACAAACAACGTCAAAGGGTGCAGGTGAGAAGAAATAATGAATGAGTAGCCATGTTGAGAGACAGTCGCCGGCGTTATGTGGAATGCAGCCTGCCGCCACGATATGACGTTATGACTTACATATGTTCTCAGCAGAATGCTTGGGGTTAACTCTCGTGTGAAAGATAAATGTATGAGGGAAGGAGTAACATTTGCGGATGTTTAAGATCATGTTAGTCATGGCAGGAGCCTGTTTGGCAAGAATAGCAAGATTGGGCAGAGTATTGGATGAGGAAAACTATAATGAATCAAAGAAAACTCAGGTGCGAGTTGGAGAAAGCAGCTAAGCCGAGAGAGCAATGGGTAGTCAGGCCTCCGTAATCCCTCCTAAGATAGTCAGGTTACTAGAAGGGGAGCGTAAAAGTAGGTAGAATGGGGCGATTTCCAATAATACCCCCCCCCCCCCCCCCACCCACACCCCGGTTTCGTTGGCCAGTCCCAGTAGCAGTAGCTGTGCAGGTGGGGCAAGATAATGGAGAGGCCAGGAATGTGGTAGAGAGGGTGAACGCCTCGACATCCTTTGGTGTTTTAAACTATTAACCAGTAATAAGGTATTGTGATAAGGACATCCTGCTTCCAGCGAATACAATAAATACTGTACGCTAACTCTCAGAGCGTCATTCAGCAGAAAAAAACACATCATGTTGTGTGCGACTGCAGAAAATCCTGATTTTATAATGATCGCTGTGACCTGAATAAACACCCGTGCAGCATCAAGTAGCCTAAGAATCATTTACTGGTTTTAGTATAATTACTAAATGCAACTTACAGAAAAATGGAGGGAGCGTCTTAATATACATACGAGAGAAACAACTTGAAAGTCATTTAGATAAATAAAACAGATGAAGAAGAATATGATTCATTACACGTAGAGGCGTCGATTAGGAGAAAAGAATATATTATACGTAGTTTATCGACCTAACTAAATTAAGAAAACGAACTCAAATTTTACAGTGAAATAAAACACATACTCAAAAATAAAAGATGCTGCAATTTACGGAGATTTTAATAACTCCACGGTTAACTGAATAACTCTCAGGTAACAGTGAATGTTTATTGACTTTGCAAAGGAGGCATTTATATGCAGTACAGACACTTAATCGAGACAATAATTTCTTAGATTTAGTTTTCACGAACGAAAGTTACCTTATGTACAACAGAGGGGTGGGTGACCTCAGGGACACAGACAAAGACGAGAAGGGAATGACAGAACGATGAGCGAAAAATAAAATTATAATGATGGAAAGAGGAGCTGAAAAGAATCTAAGAGAATACCTGAGGCTCGGCAAGAGAAGGGAAGGACCCGATGCCAATTCAACCACCAATGCAACTTTTCTGAAGCCTTTCATTTCGGCAAGAAGAGGAAAAAGACCAAATTAAGTTTTTCATTACCCAGATAAAATGTGAAATTCATTTAAATAGAAAATTTGCAAGAAATTAATCGCTCTTTTGTTTTAGACTTTATCTATTCGTTCCTTACCATTTATTTCTGCTGGAAATAGAAAATAATTGACCAGAACGATTATAATGGGATGATGCAATGGATTTTTTTTAATTTCAACGGGTGTTTCATTTATAGTTTTGTAATTAAAAAAACTAAACTAGCTTCCGTGAGTGGCAAGAAAACAAAACGATCAAAATTCTCAGGCAGACTGACAACAAGGAAGACGAAGAAATGAAGGGAAGAGAGAAATCCAACAAAAAAATCGAGTCGGAGAAACACAGAAAGAGGGACAAGGAGAAAGGGGAGAGAGCCCACAGTATGTTTTTTTTTTTTTTCTGTCACTTTCACCTTCAATGTCCAAAAGTTTATTCGTTTCATGAAAAGACATTATGTACTATTTTTCAAAAAAAAAAAAAAAAAAAAAAAAATCCACCTTGGCTACTTTTCATCGCCTCCTTAACCCGAAAAGAGAAAGGTTCTCGTCTAAAACGAAATTTAGAAGAAAAAAACATTCAAGGCAATGGAAACAAGAATAAAGCTTGAAAACCACTTATGATTAAAATGGTGAGAAAGGTAGTGGAGGGTCTATTACTTAAAAGAAGTCCTAATTTTCTTCTATTTGGTCTTTTCGACGAAAATAGTATTCTGTTTAAATGTGTGTGTGTGTGTGTGTGTGTGTGTGTTTATTCACTGTAACTGGAAAAGGAGCTTGCGCTCGTCGTTTGGGGGTCGTGACGCCCTCTAAGCTTCCAGCCGCGGCAGTTGCCAGACCACCACCCCGAGAGGAGGGACACGACTCCGGCTAATACCCGATACCCATTCATTGCTGGGTGGACAGGGGCGCGGGTGTAAGGAGATCAACCATCCTTCTCCGCTCCGCCCGGGAATCGAGCTCAGGATATCTTGGTTATGAGCCGAGTGTGCTAACCATTGCACTACGGTATGTGCGTGTGGTCTCTCTCTCTCTCTCTCTCTCTCTCTCTCTCTGTCTCTGTCTCTCTCTCTCTCTCTCTCTCTCTCTCTCTCTCTCTCTCTCTCTCTCTCTCTCTCTCTCTCTCTCTCTCTCTCTCTCTCTCTCTCTCTCTCTCTCTCTCTCTCTCTCTCTCTCTCTCTCGAATTCGTCTAGTTCTACGTACTGTGAGCTCCATGGACTCTTGGATACTGTCACTTTGTTATCGCGGAGCAGACTCAACGGCCTCATCATCTGTGACTCAAAATCTGCTCTCCGTGCCCTCTCCTCCCCCAGGCCTACATACCAGCGACTGGTCACACAAATTCTCCGCCGCCTTGCCACAGCCCTCGAGAGTTCACTGACGGTGCACTTATTATGGATTCCGTCACACATCGGTCTCTTGGCCAACGACGTTGCGGACCGTCTTGCAAGGGCTGCCTGTGACCTGGACCCGCCAGCTGCTGGTGCCGCTGCTACCTCCTTGCTGTGGTGCAAGAAAATGGTACGCCAAGCTGCCTGCTCCTCCACCCATCACCGTAGTGATGCTGAGAGGGCCGCCAGTGCGTCTATCCAGCACTACGAACACTTCCTGCCTCGTCCACACATGTACCGTCGCTCCGGTCTCATGGTTCGCCGCCATAATGTAGTGTGTGCTCGTCTCCGGCTTGGGTACCGGCGAGTGTGGCAGCAGGCCGAGGCGGGGGACGCGCCTCACTTCTCCTCCTGTAAGCTGTGTGACGCGCCCAATGCTAACACCCTTGAACACTATTGCTTGGAGTGTCCACGTGTTGCTGACTTAATACCACAAGGACTCTCACTTGTGGAGACATGTAAATATTTATCGTCTGGAAACAATCTAGATGTTATCCTCACTCGACATCCACATTTTGGGGGATGCTATTTTTTTTTCTTTTTTTTTTCCCTACTGTTGATTCAGTATCACAGCGTGCCCTGTGAGGCACGAGTCGCCTGTATCCAAGTTAGCATCCTGAACATGTACTAGGCTTGGCACCCTTGCGTGTAATAAATTAATCAAAACAAAAAATCTCTCTCTCTCTCTCTCTCTCTCTCTCTCTCTCTCTCTCTCTCTCTCTCTCTCTCTCTCTCTCTCTCTCTCTCTCTCTCTCTCTCTCTCTCTCTCTCTCTCTCTCTCTCTCTGAATAACACTATATTAAGCCTTCAAGGTCAGGCGTTCCGGAAAGTTATCGCGAGGAAGGTAAAATTGGGCAAATATAGTATAACGAACTTACACCTGCTGCCTAACTTGACCTGGAAGCCAATAACACCTCAGGAGCCTCATCTAAAAGCTGTGGCGGAGTGGTAGGGTGACGGTGCCACGTCCAGGAAGACGCGGGTTCGCGTCTCGCCCGGTGCCACAATCTGGGATTTTTCAATCATCGCCGAGTGGCCTAAGACTACCCACATGCTTTCCAGAAGACCACCTATCAACCCGGACTGTAGATTCTAGGATCAAAGATGAGCTCCGGGGGGGTAGCATGAGCCAATGCAAGATGGCGCCTATAGATACTCGCCTGCGCCACAACGGGCTGGGCCATGGAGGTAATGGCTGGGCCATATCATCAGGCCCCTCCAAGCAAGCCTACCGGCTAAAAAATGTAATACATATATATATATATATATATATATATATATATATATATATATATATATATATATATATATATATATATATCGAGGGTGATTTCCAGGGTGAGAAGAGATAATGCCGCGAGGAAAGATGAGGGAGATAATGGAATGGTCGATGGGCATAGATAGCAAGAGGGAGAAAAATAGGGGAAGGAGAAAGAAAAACAAAAGAGTAGGAAATGGCTGAGGTGGAGGACTTTGAGGGAAGAGGAGGAGGAAGACGAGGAGGAGGAAAACAAAAAGAGAATTAGAAGTTTGAAATGTATCACAGAAAGGGAATAGACACCGTACGAAGCATTAAAAAGAAACAAAATGATGAAGGAGGAAGGAGAAACATTTGAAAACGCAAAAGAAAAGGCCGAGTTAAGACTTTCAAACAGACACAATTCATGAAGCTCACATTAAAAAAATAACAAAAATACAGATTCAAAATGTTAAGATGAGAAGCGAAGGCGTTATATAAAACTAATCTTTCAATCCATATTTATATAGATTGTCAGAAAATAAACCGGAATAATAATGTCTTTCCTGAGAACTGAAATCTCTACGAGCCAGTGTTGACCCGCCAAGTGTTTCGCGGTTCGTTTCCCACATATAGTTAGTTTTCACAACCAACTTCGATTTTCATGGTGATAAATCTCTCTCACTCTCTCTCTCTCTCTCTCTCGCTCTCGCTCTCGCTCTCGCTCTCTCTCTGCCATGCAACAAATGGAATCAGTAAAAGTCAAAGTCCATGAAATAAAATTGCTTCCTACACAAGTTCAAAAATACCCTGACGCAAATTAAAAAGCACACACACACACACACACACACACACACACACACACACACACACACACACACACACACACACTCAAATTCGTCATCTGCCTCAAAGCCTGTATTGGCAGACTGGAACTGACTAATGAAAAATACTTATTATACAAAAGAGAAATCTATCAACATGAATATACTCATATATAACAGTGTGCCTTCAGACCTTTTTACGAAAAGCAAAATATGAAGAAACACGTGCCAGGAGTACGAAGATAAACTACAACTCCTTGGTATTGGTGGAAGTCTTCTCAGTATTTTTAAAGAATTTTTAACTGATCGATCACAGTGTGGGGTTGTTGATGGTGCTGCTCTGCTCCTCTGCCTGTTGTTTTGGTGTTCCTCAGGGCAGTGTCCTTGGACCTTTATTTTTTAACATTTTTATTTCTGACTTGGGCATTAACCTTTAAAATAAGCTTATTTCATATGCTGATGATACAACTCTATACTCCTCTGTACACTCTCCTAGCAGCAGAGGTGAAGTTGCTGCACCTCTGAATAGGGACTTGGCAATGATCACCGCTTGGTGTCAACTTTGGGGCATGAATCTTAATGATAAAAAAACGCATTCCATTACCATCAGTAGATCCCGTACCTTGAATCCACCTCATCCTTGTTAGCATATTTTTGGTGAACAGATTAAGGATGTTTCTAGTGTTCGTTTGTTGGCAGTCACTCTTGATTCTAAACTGACATTTGAGAAGTACATCCGTTCCATGTCTTCCACTATTGCACAAAAGGCAGGCTTACTTAGTAAGTGCTTCAAAATAACTGAGTGTGACTCAACTGTAATCAAATCTTTTAATGCATTCATTTTGCTCCAGTTTGAGTATTGTGCTCCTGTTTGGATGTCTGCTGCCAATTGCCATTTAAAGTTACTTGACAGAGTTATAAATTCAATTAAATTTATTTCTCCGGCACTTGTTCTTGATCTTGATCATCGCCGTCAAGTTGGTGCCCTTAGCATTGTAATTAAAGTTTTTAAAGAATAATCGGTTTCCCTTACACAATGCTTTCCCTGATCCTTTTACTCCTGCCCGTGTCACGAGGTTTGCTCTTAGTCAAAACGATGTTGCTTTTAATCCTATGAATTTTTGTACGACACAATTCTCACGATGTTTTCTTCCGTCGTTGAAGAGTTTATGGAATCAGTTACCCAATGAGATTGTCCTTTCTGCAGACATTTCTACATTTAAGTCTCGTGTGAATGTCTTTTTGAAACAGTAATTTTATTTTTCCTCCATTTGTCTTTCACTGGCCAGTTTCTTAACTATTCGCTGCCTTTGCTTTTCTCCAGTACCTTTTGGTATTTTGTGTGGTTCAACTTGTTGTATCTGCACCCTGAAGGGAGGCTTTGGTAGCTTATCATAATAATAATAATGATAATGATAATGATAATGATAATAATAATAATAACAATAACAATAACAATAACAAAATAATAATAATAATAATAATAATAATAATAATAATAATAGTAATAGTAATAGTAATAGTAATAATAATAATAATAATAATAATAATAATAATAATAATAATAATAATAATAATAATAATAATAATAATAATAGTAATAATAATAATAATAATAATAATAATAATAATAATAATAATAATAATAATAATAATAATAATAATAATAATAATGATAATAATAATAGTAATAATAATAATAATAAAAATAATAATAAAGTACATTTCTAATTTACCTGTCTTTGTCTATACTGACCTTAGTCATTATAAAATTAGAACCAAATTTGAAGTTTTATCCAGTAAGGTTGATGCCCAACACGTGACATGTATATCGAGTCAACAATAATTTTGTTCGGTTATTGATTACTATTCAGGATAACTTAGGGGCATGCTACGGATCTAGCTGCCATGTTACAATGTTACGGTCAAATAATAAGAGAAAGACAAACAAAACAACAAAAGAGGAGCCAAATTACTAAATCTGTACTAAACGTGCTTTGATACACGGCATATAAAATCCTCTTTTGTATTTTTTTTTACATCTGACCTTTAGCGCCGGTAAGCTAGTCCATAGGTGCCTGATGGTCGGCCCGAGCCCGTCATGGCGCAGGCAATTGTTTATAGTGGTGCCATTATTAATAGCTCATGCTGCCCCCCGGAGCTCATTCTTCATTTCACTTGCACAGCTTCTTCTAGAGTCCGGGTTGATATGTGGTCTTCAGCAGGACAGCATGTGGTTAGTCTTAGGCCACTCGGCGGTGACTGAAAAATCCCAGGTGGTTAGTGGCGGATTCGAATCCGCATCATCCACAATGCGACGGATGCGGGTCCGGCACGCTAACCACTCAGCCACCGCCTCCCTTAACTGCTTTACCCTGTTTGCCCTCCTTTGCCTTGCCTTCCCTTGCCTTGCCTTGCATTGCTTTGCCTTGTCTTACTAACAGGGCCCTAGTTTTACAGTAATTTCCCTTATCATTGTAGTATCCAACATTGTTAATGCACGAAAGCATCTGGAAACCAATATGTTATACATGAACGTTCATTTAGGAGTCGACCTTTGTCGAGGTAGGTAGTTTCGTTCGAACCTCTCCCTTCATTCATGATATTTATGCAAGACTAATTATGCTAAAATATTATATTATGAAGTATATTAATAATCAGTTTATGTTTTGTTGTGTTCACATCAACTGCAACTTGTTGGCAAAACAGTTCGACGTCTGATCTACGTTTTTTTTTTTTTTTTTAGTGTGTGTGTGTGTGTGTGTGTGTGTGTGTGTGTGTGTGTGTGTGTGTGTGTGTGCGTGCGTGCGTGTATGTGTGTGTGTGTGTGTGTGTGTGTGTGTGTGTGTGTGTGTGTGTGTGTGTGCCTCCATCCGAAAGGGAGTTACGATGGGAACAATTGGTTAGATTGCTCGCATTGCAATTCATCGGCCCCTGCCGGAACGCCGATGACTGTGGCCCTCAACCATATCTTTTAATATACTATAGATAAATACTACATATAACATAGGAATTATACATAATAAATAACATAATAAAAGTCAAGTTGGATCTTAGATTAAGTCAGATGTGGGGCGCTGCTGGCATAGCGCTGCTGCGTTCCCGCGGATCACTGTGTTCTGCCTTAGCACTGGTAGGCTCTCTCGAACAGAATGGTTGGCTTTACTAAAATAAATTTCACAATACACCATAAGTTCAGACAGACTTCAACTAGAAACGGCGATACAATTACAGTCGATACAGGCGATACAGATACAGTCTCCACACCCTGCGTAGGACATTGCTAAATAAAGATGTTCAACGTACTCCCCCCAAAAGATGATATATTCCTTGCTTACCAAAATTAGAATGAAATGATCTCACCTCTTATCATATTCTCTCTTGAGGTATGTCACTTCCGGCCTGCAGATCCTTCATACCCACACCCTTACTGTCCACTTTAATCTTGCTCCTTTTGACCCGCCCTCCCCCATCCTGTAACTTATCGTCTCTTTTTTTTCTTTTCTCCAACCATTACTCATTTCATTTCCTTCCTTGTCACCTTCTTTCTTATCATATCCTGCTCTTTTTCAGTTTTCCATTTCTCTCCCTTTCCTACCCGAGGCCTCTTCTCTCCTTATCGCCCCTCTTCTTATCTCTTACCCCCTCTCCGCCTTTCGTCCCGTTCTCCTGTCGTAAAGATTTAGAGGCAGCGGCGCACAACACCCACCAGGAATGTAGGGCCACGTAGGACTGACTCGCGTGTTCCCTTCAATCCCTTGTCCTATCCAAGATCCCGGTATACGTATCCGCTGCTCGCTCTCTCGTTCATTTACGCCGCTTCCTATATTTTCTATTCCAATTATCTTCAACTCCTGTTTTTATCTCTTTATTGGGGGGACGCTTTCAGCATTATTCAATTACTTTCTAGTTTTCTAGTTCTTGTTCTATTTTTTTTTCATTTGCTTGTTCATTTTTCTCTCATATTTCATATCGTACCTTTTTCCATTTTCTTCTTTTTATTTCCTGCTACATCCTCTTCTGCATATCTGTCCATCTCCTACCTTCCTCCTTCTACAGTGCCATTCCGTTAACAAAATACTCCTTTCCCGTTCCCGTTCCTTCCTGTTACACTGTCAAATCTGTCCACGCAGCACCACCCTGTTCCCTCTTGCCATATGACTACTTTTTCCAGTCGTTATTTTAGACCCTTCTTTTGTTGTATTAAATCAACTCTTTTATCACTCATTAATTAATCCATAAATGATCTCACCGTCTCGTATCCCTGGTAGCGTGATCCGGCTTAAGTTGTTATTGGAGACTGGTGTTCGGGGATAAACAAGGGAAAAAGTAAATATACATTTATTTAAAATTAAATGAAAGTAATTGCCTTACGCAATATTCTATGCTCAGACGATCATAACACTGGCATATTCAGCAATGGATGCAACATATGACAAACGACATGTCTTAAACATAATACTACAATATGTGCTCAGTTGTTGCCAATAATAATAACACTCGTCGTTCCACAAGCAATGGTTTGTATCTCTCTGCTTACATCACAATCATTATATACTCTCTTCACAAAATCCTAATAACACATTCCTATAGTATAATCCACTACAAGTCATGGAAACACCCAATTTTACCACACCCAGGGGTTTTACCTTTGCTTTACATCGCAAACAAATAATCACAATCCTGTCCCACTCACAATCCTACTTCAAATCTCCTACATTATAATCTCCAGGACAATACAGTCGGTTTCCCTTAGATTCTCGAATTTCTACTCACGATTAAGATCACAACAGCCATTCTCGGCTGAGTGAGTAGCAGGTCTGCTTGAGGCGAGAACCAAGCTCGGTCTACTCATAACACTGAGTTCTAGGCCACATTTTTCTTTGCTTTAGGCGGACTTACATCCTTGACACGCCCTTAATTCTTTACATAACCAATGGCCAATACTTCCTGTCACACCCATCTGCTCGCTCATTATGTTGTATTGTTTT
Organism: Eriocheir sinensis; assembly: GCF_024679095.1. Classification (NCBI taxonomy): domain Eukaryota; kingdom Metazoa; phylum Arthropoda; class Malacostraca; order Decapoda; family Varunidae; genus Eriocheir; species Eriocheir sinensis. Next base: position 12,736,036 of record NC_066551.1, read on the forward strand.
ACTTCTCCTGCTATTCGTGAGTCAGTCTTAAGACACTCCCACAGTGATTTTTCTGTTAAATTATTGGCTCATAACATGTCGCCACGACTGACGTCACGGGTCAGAGTCTTTTTCAATGGTTGTTCACACTTTCTGACCACGCCCACTGGGCATCTGTTTTCTGTACCTGAGTCTGGGTATCTGTTTTCCTTTACCCTTGTTGTTTCCCCTCTTTGGTATTTGAGATGCTTACACTTATATATATGTCACCCTTTTTGTTAGTGTTTGTCCTGTCAGATGTTTACACAGTTGTATACCTGCTTTTCCTCTCTGGGTATCTGTTTTCCTTTACCCTCGTTGTTTCCCCTCTTTTGTACTTGAGATGTTTACACTTATATATATGTCACCCTTTTTGTTAGTGTTTGTCCTGTCAGATGTTTACACATTTGAATATCTCTCATTCCTCTCTGGGTATCTGTTTTTCTTTATCCTCGTTGTTTCCCTCTGTGTTAGTGTTTGTCCTATGAGATGTTTACTCTATACTGTTATGGCTATTCCTCTTGTTTGTTCGTTTTCTGGTTCCTGACATACTTCCCCTTCCGGAAGATCTCGCCCCTGAGATCTCACAGGTGTTGGTGGAGAAGATACTCGTTGCAATGTCTGCAGTTGGCTTGAGTCTGAAGTATGCAGCGTCGTGCGTAGCGTAGGACATAGGAATACCCCACGGCAGACGTCACCAGCAGTAGAACCAGGATCACGACAATGGCGAAGACAATCCACCAATGGATTACGGGTTGAAAGGGCTGATCCGGCTCGACCACATAATTTAGGGGCTGCAAGCCAGCTGTTAGCTCCTGTAGGGGGATGGACTCAGCACTGCGAAGAGAACCTTGCCGAAGCATCAATATCCCATTATCCGTCAGGCTGACAGTATGTCTGTTTACAGGTTATGGCATGTGAGTGTCAGAGTGATGGGGGAGGCAAGTGAACAGGTCCAGTAGCCAGGACCTTTTATAAACATAGGGGGAAATGTTTTCAAGACTATTGTGTAGCAGAGGTTGATCACTGACTCATGTTTCAAGAAAGCAGCCGATTTACAAGAGGCTGCGTCACTAGCCTCATGGAAGGGGCCTGTGGGAGGACAAACTAACATATGGTTATTCTTGTTACAGTGTTTTATACTAGAAAGCATAAAATATATTTTCCTATTCTCACTGAAGGCAATACATCTAGTATCAACACTATACATAAGAAAGTAAGTGCTATTCTGCACAGAAAATGGAAGGGAGTCGATTCGAAAGACATCAAAGGTGTCAATCGGATCTCCTCGCAAAGGTTTGGTGAAATAGAAATTACGAGAATCGTGCAAAGCCGTTGTCCTGGAGGACAGTTATTGCATCCCTATATAGAGCTAAAAAATCAAGAACTGCAAGGCACAAAAGACCTGGAGGCCGATCCTAGGCTTCTTTTAATGTACTGAACAACTGTTTGTTTCACATAATGGTTGGAGTTATGTATGTTTGCAGGGGAGCCTGCAGACTCAAATATAAATCTTGTATACCTGGTCTTATGTGTCTCAATGCTAAGTCAAAATATAACAATTCTTGTAGGAGCTTTTTTCTCTTCCTAATGCCATAGTCTATACTAAAATGGCGCATAACTTGGTTCAATACATCTACAGCTGAATATAGCCTGTTAAAGGCAGATTGCATGGCATGCATATTACTTAATGATGTTGAGTTTTCCATAATAAACATTTAACTATATAAAATCTTTCTCAGTTAATGACTCTAGTCCTCTGTTTTTTTCATAAATAGCATCAACTTGAGCCTGGGTCGCGGTACCAAATAGGTTATTAGACAAGGATCCTCAAAAAAATTATTTCCCGTTTTTTTCTTTTCTCTATAATTCATAGAAGCATGCAGCTTGTTTTGAATAGTAGTCATCACATAGCCTAAAACTTTTTTTAGATGATGCAACAATGAACTGAATTCGTTTTCAAAATTAAAGAGTGTGTATTTTATTGCTTTTACAGCTGGATACTCAGGTGACATTTGAATAATATTTCAAGTAACGAAGTAGTTAAAATCCGTGCTTTATATAATGCAGCTAAAATATTTTCTGTGAGGCTAAACGGTACTATAGTCTCTGTCTGTGAGGACTATAATATAGATAGTATGTTGGTGTGAAACTTTGGCCAGCACGTGTTGGGGACTCCTGTTGTGTCAATGAGTCGTACACCGAAAGAGTCAAATCAATCTGTGGTTTATTTCGTCATATTTCCGCTCAATTATTTCATTTTCATCCTTATGCATTATTCCTGTTCTATATCGTATTAGTTTTGACATTACTTTAGGCAACTCTTGTACCGTCGAAGAGCGAAGGCTTTATCTATGCCGAGGTGGCTCTGAAAGTTTGGGAGTAACCTGAGAAGGTAGGGCCTGTGCATCAGCTGTTTATTGCTGTTGTAGAACGAACATTATTTAATGTGTCATGAGTAGCAGTCACCTCTCCGCTACGAGTCATTATTTTCGGTAGAAGTTTTCTCAGCGATTTCAGGGTTGAGCAATGCAAAGAATAGATCAGTGTCTGTCTCTGGATTTAAAGGGTATGCTCGCCTAATCGTTGGACATTGCTGCACATCAATGCAATCTTCATGAAGAACTTTTACTATATCTGTGGGGGCCGTTGAAACCTTACCAGTCCTGAGGTTCCTAATTTTTACCATTATATCACTGATCTTCTCTATTACCCTGTAGGGTCCATCAAAAATAGGTTGCAACTTTTTCTTTTCTTTTCTTTTTGGTGTATGTTTGAGGAACACTCTGTCGCCAACGTTGATAGTTTTGATTTTTGTAACTTGGTAATATTTTTCCATTTCTTCTCTACTATCTTCATTGTAAACCTGGCATCTATCATAAACTTTCTTTGCAACTGCAGCCATTTCCTCTTCATAGGAGTCAATATCATAAACTTTCCTTGCATTACATCCATTTCCTCTTCATGGGAGTAAATATCATAAACTTTCCTTGCAATTACAACCATTTCCTCTTTATAGGAGTAAATATCATAAACTTTCCTTGCAATTGCAGTCATTTCCTCTTTATAGGAGTAAATATCATAAACTTTCCTTGCAATTGCAGTCATTTCCTCTTTATAGGAGTAAATATCATAAACTTTCCTTGCAATTGCAGTCATTTCGTCTTTATAGGAGTAAATATCATACCAGGGCTGCTGATTTTTTTTTTTCTAACATAGTGTAGGGTACAGGAGGATCTCTAAAAATTCTCTCTCTGTCTCTCTCTATAAAATGGGGACTCCTTTATGGTGCGATAATACGCAGCATTATAGGCCAAGATGTCTATAAGTAGCATTATATCCCAAACGGACACATTTCCTAGAACATTCTCCTCAAAATGTTAACAACAGTATAATTTGCGCGCTTTATTACCTCTATTTCCATTTGTATGGTAAGCCGTTATTCGCGTGTCGCACAGGTAGCTTCCAATTTATCTCCTGCATCACGGAATTAACGAACTCTGAACCTTGATCTGTAACAACTGTCTGAGGAACACCGTGTACACAAACAACATCCACGTACAACGCCCTTGCCATTTCGCGGGCTTCCTTACTCCGTAAGGGTACAATAATCAAATACCTTTTTAAAACATCAACTATGGGCATTACGTATCGAACCCCATTGTCCGATACACCCATGGGACCCACAAGGTTCATGTGTATTCTTCCAAAAGGAGCGGTGACGTCTGGATATTGCCGCCAAGGAGCAGGGTGCAAGTTCCCAACTCACTTTTAAAACGACTACCATGACGCACTTCCTTACATAATTTTCTACATCCCGTTTCATTCCAGGCCAGAAAGCGAACTTTCTACACCGACATGACGTAACTTTGGTTCCTCCGTGCCCTGCAGTGGCGACGAATGAGCCAGAGTTATCGCCTTGGAAATACTTGGGGGGTAGAATCACCACCTTAGTGGCTTCTCCGTACGGACTCACTAAAACACATCATTTATTTCCACCTGTAACTCTGACAGGGGCGGCATCTCACATTATGCCCATCTTCAACACAATATAACATAATTTCCACCTGTACCTCTAACAGGGCGGCATCTCAGATTATGCCCATCTTCAATACAATATAACACATTTTCCACCTGTACCTCTAACAGGGCGGCATCTCACATTATGCCTTTTCTCTCTGAGTCTTTGCTCAATTTTTCATTCTTGGGGCTTCCTTCTTTTAGCATACTTATATGCTGGCTGCTCATCATGCAGCTCACTAATCTCCTGAATACTCCAGTCAAGTGTGGCCAATACACTCACTATTCAGGTCCATACATATCATGTATTTTATTTTCAAATTTTCGGCGCCTGTTTCTTTTCTGCACTAGTGCAATACCTTGCCCTCATTATCCACGTGTTCCACGGTTTTTGTTGTTCCCCATCCACAAACATTATCGCGCGTGTCCTTCTAATTCAATCTCAGTGTCCTGTAAGCCTTCATCCTTGATAAAAAAATCTGCTACTATATTTTCCTTGCCAGGCAAATGATTGATTGTGAAACCATACTCACTCATGAGAGTCTGCCATCTAGCTATCCTGCCGTTGGGACTAGCTACCTGTAACAACCAGACTAAAGGTCTGTGATCCGTGTGGATCTCAACAGGGTAACCCAGTATTAATGGGCGGTTTACGTGTAACCCATAAATTACAGTTAAAGCCTCTCGTTCAACTATACTGTACCGCTGTTCTGCCGTATTCAATTTCTCACAAAAAAAGATACAGGTCTTAGTTTATCATCATTATCCTGTTATTGCAATACTCCACCAGTATTGTAGTAGGATGCGTAGAGTGACTGTACCAAGCATTCTATCCTTAAGGGTTGAGAACGCAATTTTTGTTTCATCCGTCCATATGAGTGGAGTTTTATTTATTTATTTATTTATTTATTTATTTTATTTATTTATTTATTTATTTATTTATTTATTTATTTTTTAGTGTACCTTTCTTCCCTTTGTAAATCTTTAGAAAAGGAGCAACAATTTGTGAATAATTTGCAATAAATTTGCGATAATAATTAGTCAATCCAAGAAATGACTGTAAATCATGAACAGTTTGGGGGGCCAGGACGTTTTGTATGGCCTCCAGCTTGCTAGATTGAGGTCTTATTCCCTCTGAGCGGATGGCATGGCCCAGGTAATCTACTTTGTCCTTAAAAAAGTTACACTTCTCCATCTTAAGAGTCAGTTTGGCTTCCTTTAAGCGATCCAGAATTTGTTCTAAGTTATCTGCGTGATTAGAAAATATATCGCCCAGGATAATTATGTCATCAAGGTACACCTGAACCTTGTTGCTTAATAGTCCTGTAAGGACAGTGTTTATTATTTTCTTGCAGCAGGACGGGGCTGTTTTAAGGCCAAAGGGGAGGGAAGTAAATTCCCAATGTCCTGCTGGAGAAGAAAATGCCATCTTCTCTCTGCTGATTTCATCTTGGGGGATTTGATGGTAACCCTGTTTCAAGTCTAGGCATGAAAAAAAAACTTACTATCTCCCAATTGATTGAGTATGGTAATTATATTAGGGAGTGGGTACCGGTCGTCCCGTAGTGTTTTATTAAGTGCCCGGAAGTCCAGACAAAGTCGTAGTACTCCATGTTTTTTTTGTTTTTTTGCACTGGGATAAGTGGGGCATTATAGGGTGATCGCGAAGGGCGAATCACACCCTGTTGCTGGAGCGATATAAGTTGTTTATTTACTCTGTCATGATAACTGATAGGAATGTTATATGAACGCCTGTACACTACTTCATCAGTGTTTTGCTTGATGGTGCTTAAAAAAATAGGGCGTTACTGTTAATGGTTCTTGTTCTGTGGAAAACACTGTTATATATTTATCTATTAAGGACTTTAAAACCTAATTCTCTCTCTTCACTTGGGAATTTAGCGTCAACAATTTGATAGAGGCTTTTCTTCCTTGCTTCAAGCTCTGCGGGCTTCAAGTCTGTTTTAGCTGTGTCAGCGGTCTGAACACTAGATACTTGTGGCAGATCAGCGTATAGCTCATGAGTGACAGGCTTCACAAATCGTAACGTTGTATTATCATCTATCTTTACACTCACTTTCAATATTCAAATACGGCACAGTGACATAAGATCTTTGATTGTCAGATGAAGGGCTACTTAACTATCCCTGAGCACAAGACTCTAGCCTGAGGAGTACTAACACAAGGCTCAAATAAAGCTTCACTTGCCTGTAGTTGCGTCACTAGCGTTATGTAACCTGCAACAGATGCATGCAGTTGCAAAGGTTCCGCTAGCAGCAACGTACGGCCTTATTTTCAGTGAGACCTTCTTCATTTCCATCTACATTTAGCTAAGATCCTTCACCTCTAGATATAAGACATATTTTCCTGGCATAATTGTATGGTTTCCTTCTATTATCAGTGTTCAGCTTCGTTCCTTTTGTTCCTCATTTAGTTGCAATGTTTTCAGAATAATCTCGTGTTGCATGAAAAATCAGTACTCAACACAATAGGAGTCGGCGAATCTACATTGCGTGTTATCAATAAGTCTTGGAAACTACTTTTCTTTCCATATTAACTTAGTCTTTTACCGTCATTTTCATTATGGTATCTATGCACTGAGACAATATTCACGGGTTTCGCTTCACATTCATTTACTGCGAGCCCTATTTTTCTTAATAAATTCATCCGTTAAAAATTCACACACGCTCCTGTTTCTAGGAGTGCTGCCACTTTTGCATATGTATTATCATGAGTAGTGCGATCTGCCTACCAAAGTTACTCTTGAGTTATGTTGATTATAGCCTTCTTTTCATTATTTTTAAGGTCACTCCCTTGTTCGTTATAGCCTTCTTTTGCTTATATTTATGTGATGCGGTTACTCCCTTGTTCGTTATAGCCTTCTTTTGCTTATATTTATGTGAGGCGGTTACTCCCTTGTTCGTTATAGCCTTCATCTTATTATATTAAAGGTTACTCCCTTCTTCGTTATAGCCTTCATCTTATTATATTAAAGGTTACTCCCTTGTTCGTTATAGCCTTCATCTTATTATATTAAAGGTTACTCCCTTGTTCGTTATAGCCTTCATCTTATCATATTAAAGGTTACTCCCTTGTTCGTTATAGCCTTCATCTTATTATATTAAAGGTTACTCCCTTGTTCGTTATAGCCTTCATCTTATTATATTAAAGGTTACTCCCTTGTTCGTTATAGCCTTCATCTTATTATATTAAAGGTTACTCCCTTGTTCGTTATAGCCTTCATCTTATTATATTAAAGGTTACTCCCTTATTCGTTATAGCCTTCATCTTATTATATTAAAGGTTACTCCCTTATTCGTTATAGCCTTCATCTTATTATATTAAAGGTTACTCCCTTATTCGTTATAGCCTTCATCTTATTATATTAAAGGTTACTCCCTTATTCGTTATAGCCTTCATCTTATTATATTAAAGGTTACTCCCTTATTCGTTATAGCCTTCATCTTATTATATTAAAGGTTACTCCCTTATTCGTTGTAGCCTTCATCTTATTATATTAAAGGTTACTCCCTGTTTTGTTCTTCGCTCATTTTCCGTTTTTTCCACTGCAAGTGTGCATATTTATTTATTTATTTATTATTCATTTATTTATTTAATGTTATTTGTAGTAGTTAACTGAGGGGGGCACTACCCTGGCCTCCTCTTCCTCTGATTCTCTTACTTCACACATTTATCTTAATACTTCACACTATTGTCCATATGCTTCATTTTTTTTATTTTTTATTCATGACTTTTTATCCATACCTCACACTTTTCTTAGTATTTCACATTTTTTCTAGATCATACTCTACACTTCTTACCTGGGGGACGCGGGTTAGGCCTTTATAAAGTCACTCTATGGCTGCATGTCCGCCGCGGCACACCACCACCCTGTGAGGCGTAGAGCCCCGTGCTCCCCTCCATCCTGGGGTAACAATCCTAAAACAAACAAACCTGAGAGGCAGGACGCTGCCTCTGCTTGTCACCTGACACCCTCTCACTGAGGAGTGGATCGCGGCGCGGGTGGAGAGAGACTGCCCATCCCTCTCCACTCCGCCCGGGAAGGAACTCATGAATTCTCGGTTGAGTCGCGTGTGCTACCCATTGCACTACAGAACAACAGTGCTTGGCCAGAGTTTCCATTACCATATCGTCAAAGTCCATGTCCTCCGGAAGAACCATTAATTATATAATTAAATCGTCACTATTATTTCCGCCACTTAAAACGAGCAAAGCTTAATGGAAATAAGAGGCGTTTTCTCGTCAGAGTAAATTAAACAAAAGCACTGTAAGCACATGTCCCTATTTATCCCTATACCGCTGCCGCCAGTTTTAGACCCTTCTTTTGTTGTATTAAATCAACTCTTTTATCACTCATTAATTACTCCATAAATGATCTCACCGTCTCGTATCCCTGGTAGCGTGATCCGGCTTAAGTTGTTATTGGAGGCTGGTGTTCGGGGATAAACAAGGGAAAAAGTAAATATACATTTATTTAAAATTAAATGAAAGTAATTGCCTTACGCAATATTCTATGCTCAGACGATCATAACACTGGCATATTCAGCAATGGATGCAACATATGACAAACGACATGTCTTAAACATAATACTACAATATGTGCTCAGTTGTTGCCAATAATAATAACACTCGTCGTTCCACAAGCAATGGTTTGTATCTCTCTGCTTACATCACAATCATTATATACTCTCTTCACAAAATCCTAATAACACATTCCTATAGTATAATCCACTACAAGTCATGGAAACACCCAATTTTACCACACCCAGTGGTTTTACCTTTGCTTTACATCGCAAACAAATAATCACAATCCTGTCCCACTCACAATCCTACTTCAAATCTCCTACATTATAATCTCCAGGACAATACAGTCGGTTTCCCTTAGATTCTCGAATTTCTACTCACGATTAAGATCACAACAGCCATTCTCGGCTGAGTGAGTAGCAGGTCTGTGAGGCGAGAACCAAGCTCGGTCTACTCATAACACTGAGTTCTAGGCCACATTTTTCTTTGCTTTAGGCGGACTTACATCCTTGACACGCCCTTAATTCTTTACATAACCAATGGCCAATACTTCCTGTCACACCCATCTGCTCGCTCATTATGTTGTATTGTTTTACTTCTCCTGCTATTCGTGAGTCAGTCTTAAGACACTCCCACAGTGATTTTTCTGTTAAATTATTGGCTCATAACATGTCGCCACGACTGACGTCACGGGTCAGAGTCTTTTTCAATGGTTGTTCACACTTTCTGACCACGCCCACTGGGCATCTGTTTTCTGTACCTGAGTCTGGGTATCTGTTTTCCTTTACCCTCGTTGTTTCCCCTCTTTGGTATTTGAGATGCTTACACTTATATATATGTCACCCTTTTTGTTAGTGTTTGTCCTGTCAGATGTTTACACAGTTGTATACCTGCTTTTCCTCTCTGGGTATCTGTTTTCCTTTACCCTCGTTGTTTCCCCTCTTTTGTACTTGAGATGTTTACACTTATATATATGTCACCCTTTTTGTTAGTGTTTGTCCTGTCAGATGTTTACACATTTGTATATCTCTCATTCCTCTCTGGGTATCTGTTTTTCTTTATCCTCGTTGTTTCCCTCTGTGTTAGTGTTTGTCCTATGAGATGTTTACTCTATACTGTTATGGCTATTCCTCTTGTTTGTTCGTTTTCTGGTTCCTGACAGTTACCCACGCTTTCCTAGCCATCCCTAAGCCTCACGTTACAACCTCAGGGCCGGCACGAGATATTCCCTCACTCGTATTTTGAGGAGCCGCGACTTTCTCCCACTCGAGATGAATACCAGGGACAAATTCAACTTCCTAACGTGACTTGTTTTACCAGGTCGGTGGGACAGAGCGGTGCGAGAAAGTATACGTTTTTGCCTTTACTCACCCTCCGTCCCCAACTCATCTTTTTCTTCTTTTTCTTCTCCTCCTTTTTCTTCCACTTTTTTTTCCTCCTCCTCTTCTCCTTCTCTTCCTCTTTCTCCTCCTCCTCCTCCTCCATCTCCTTCTCTTACTCTTTTTCTTACCCTTCCAGTAGGTACACAAGTGCTTTAATCCTTCCCTGCAAGCCACTCCTATGGCAAACGGACTGATTAAATCACTGAACGCAGGCAGCCTAGTAATGAGCCAACAGGCTTTCTGCTGCCTGCTAGTCCATGTTTCCATGTTTCCTTCTCCTCCTCTTCCTCCTCCTCCTCCTTGTTACCGTGCTTCTCGTCTCTCTTCGCGATGTCTAGCTATTCGGCTTTTGGTGATCCGAGGCATTTTGTGCTGCGTTGCGTCTGGAAGTTAGGTAATACTGTGTGTGTGTGTGTGTGTGTGTGTGTGTGTGTGTGTGTGTTTCCTCTACCGCCGATGATAAGACAAACCAATGGTCATCTGTTATTATGGTTTATCTTATTTTATGTTATGCAACTTTCATTGTGATTTTCCTGGTGTGGTCGCTTCCTCACATCTCCGGCTTTGAACCAGTGTCGTCGCGGCAGTTTGGTTTGCTTTAAGACATCAACATGACGGTAGATCTTCATTAGCGCTTATGGTTCTGTAAGAATCATGCAACGGGATTAACTTTTCTTCTTCTTCATTCTACTCTCTAATAGTGTTCGACAAGAGTTTTCAATGCTCTCCTCATCCTACACCCCTCTATACCAATCCCTCTCTTCTTTCTTTCAATTAATCGTTCCTGTCGAGGCGAGAGTGAATTCCCCTTCAATGAATATGTCTTGTTCAGTGATTGCGTCTTCTTTCCATCTTTTTGTCTCATCTCTCTCCCATTATGCCTCATCGTTCTTCCCGTTCCCTCATTCATCCCCTCCTTCCTTCCCGGCACAAGTTGCGGAGAGGCAAGAGAGATGAAAAAGTCTGTGGGCAATACATTCCTCGCACCCTCGTGGTGGGCGTTCACCCCTTTCCCTGAATGACTGGCTTTGTTCTACTGTGGCCAGTGAAGGATGCAGCCAAGTCTGACCATAATACTTTCTATCTCTCGCTTTGTCATTCTCTTTCCACTGCAGTGTATTTTACTTCTTGCGTTGTTCACTTTATTCGTCTGCGGTTGGTAAGTGAGGAATTCGTTCAGTGAGTTTAACTTTAACGGTGTATTACGCATTTGGACAGTAACAAATAAAGTGTGATAATACTGTAAACTTGGACAAGGTATTTTATTTTCAGAATCCATAGTTTGTTCTGGTTGTGTATGTATTAGTGCCAGTTATTTTGGGGGGTATTTTTGGTGTGTTAAAAACATGTGGGGCTTAGGTTCAGGGATAATATTGGAAGATATGGATGGCTTATGTATTCTTGGGTGTCGAGAAGCTCATAGTGCCTCCTACAATCCAAAGATAATTATGATTATTTTGTGGACTACAGTTGTCTATGTTTTCCAGCGTAAAATGTTTATCGTAAGTTTCGTTTTCGTTAATAATTGTTATTGAAATTTTGTTATCTTAAATCAGTTAAATATACGATTTCAATCTATCTTTCTATCTGTATGTGTCCATGGGCAAGTGTGTGTGTGTGTGTGTGTGTGTGTGTGTGTGTGTGTGTGCGTGTGTCAAACACTATTATATGGAAAACAGAACCGCACACCCATCCTATTATGTATTATTAAGGCCGCATCGCGTCACTCCTCATCCCCCGCATTACTCTTCATCTCCTCGTCATGAATGAAATAAGGCCTTAGCCCTTAGCCTAAGCCAACCACGCCATCGCTTTCATCTCAAAGGGCAGCACAAAGAATAAAAAATATTAGTGAATATATATATATATATATATATATATATATATATATATATATATATATATATATATATATATATATATATATATATATATATATATATATATATATATATATATATATATATATATATATATATATATATATATATATATATATATATATATATATATATATATATATATATATATATATATATATATATATATATATATATATATATATATATATATATATATATATATATATATATATATATATATATATATATATATGGTATCAAAAGAAAGCAAATTAAATGTATTCTTCATAAATAGGAAGAAATAGGGTTGAGTACTAATTAAAATAAAAAAATAACATGTATAATAAGGCGCTTAATATAGGTTGATTTATATAGTGAAATGATTATATATAAATAGTAGCTTTTTATAGAGATATCTTAAAATGATTTTTATACAAGATAGTCAACATATTGAAGTGTTCATATATGATTTTTTTTGAAGATATATTAATTTTTGTGGCGTCAGGAAGGTTTTTCGTCGTGGCGCGTGAAATGAGTCAGATTCGGCGAATTTTCGTCGCGAATTCTGGTCAAGCTCGAGCATAAACTACTGAAGCTAGGGAGATGTGTTTGGTGGCAAATAAAAGCTCTATTAATACAGATTAATAATCAGAAATAAAATATTGGAAAGCACTAAATAAATATAAAAGTTAAAACCATAAATCAAGGAAGTGTCCAAATCGCGGCAAAAGGGCCGAAAAACAGGCTATTTTGTGACGGCTCGACGACAAACCTGGAATCGAGCTATCAAAAAAGCCTTCGAGCCTGTCAAACTACATTGTCAATAGGGGCTATATGGCGCATTACAGCCTTCAAGAGGTAATAGCAATGCCACACTAAACAAAAACGGCAAAGTGTCTGGAATTCGTCAAAATCGCCTCTACCTGGTGCCGTATCTTTGTCCTTTGTCGATAAAAACAAGTCACAATAACTCGTTATCCTTTCTTCGTTCCCAAAATGTTGATTCCTTTGTTGATCAAACTAAACCATCACAAAACCATATTTTCCTTTCTTTGTTTCCAAAACGTCGATTCCTTTGTCGATAAAACTAAACCAACTCAAAACCATATTTCCCTTTCTTTGTTTCCAAAACGTTGATTCCTTTGTCGATAAAAACACGTCGCAATAACTCGTTATCCTTTCTTTGTTCCCAAAACGTCGATTCCTTTGTCGATAAAACTAAACCAACTCAAAACCATATTTTCCTTTCTTTGTTTCCAAAACGTCGATTCCTTTGTCGATAAAACTAAGACATCGCTTTTCCTTCCTTTAAAGGTCAGTATCCCACCCCGACATTTACGTCAGGGTCAGCATCCCACTCCAACATTCAAGGTGGGGTCAGCATCCCACCCCGACAATTAAGTCAGGGTCAGCATCCCACCCCGACAATTAAGTCAGGGTCAGCATCCCACCCCAACAGTTGAGTCAGGGTCAGCATCCCACCCCGACAGTTAAGTCAGGGTCAGCATCCCACCCCGACAGTTAAGTCAGGGTCAGCATCCCATTGAGAACCGAAAATGTAGATGAAGACTTTTTCCTTTTTAAGATGTTGTGTTTCTATCCTATTCTTTTTTCTAGTGTTCTTTTTTCTGTATTTTCCTTGTGCCGGTTTTCTCTTTCTTCATTTCTGGTGCTGTTTCTATATCGGTTTTTCTTGGTGCCGTATCTTGCTACAGATGCGTCTCCTTCACCCCTGAGAAGGCTCACCCGTGGCAACATACCACACCAAAGTCCTTAATCCTATAGTTGCTCGTTTTGCAGATGTTGTGTTTTGTATCCGATTTCTTTTTTCTGGCATTCCTTTTCTGTATTATCCTGTCTCCGGTGTTATTTTTCTTTATTTGTCGTGTGCCAGTGTTGTGTAGAGTATCTACATCGCCTTTACCTGGTGCCGTATCTTCCTACAGCGGAGTCTTCTTCACCCCAGAGAAGGCTCAGCCATATCAATATACCACACCAAAGGCCTTCATGCCGGAGTTTTATGCATTTTTGTTTTATTTTTTTCCTTTTTTCTCATCCGTGCTTCAATCCTATCTATTTCCTGGAATTCCTCTCCTGTATTATCCTATTTCTGATGTTCTTTTAGTTTATTTTCCTTATTTTCGGTGCTTTCATCTGTAATATCCCTGTCGTGGAGTTGTTCTGAAATCGCCTTTCCTTGGTGCTGTGTGCTGATACGAATGAATCTCTTTCACCCCAGAAAAGACCCGCCCATACCAACACACAACACCAAACGCACTCACCTCCCCCCGCCCCTGGACACTCGGGATCTACGGCACCGCCATGGACGCCCCGAGGGAGCCGAGACGCCCTGCCGGAACCCCTGAGCCCAGCGACGCTCGCCAGGGAGACCTTGGGCCCCCTGACGCTCCCCAGCACCGCCGAGGCGTGGGAGGGCGGGAACTCCAGACAAGTGCAGAACAACTCCAGACGGGAATATTAAATTAGCAGTAAACACCGTGACGGCGCAAAAGCTACGTTTGTCGAATGTTTTCGGCGCGGCATCCGTTTACCTCTTTGTTTGTGATTTATCTCATTGTTTTTTGAGAGAGAGAGACCATTTTAATAGGTTTAATGCTTTTGTAATGCTTTAATCAGTTGATATTGTTGTTATTTCCAATATCTGTCTATGTGCTCACCCCCTTCGCCCCCCCCCCCCCCCACACACACACAGTGTGTGTGTATATGTATGTATGTGTGTGTGTGTGTGTGTGTGTGTGTGTGTGTGTGTGTGTGTGTGTGTGTGTGTGTGTGTGTGTGTGTGTCTCTCTCTAAAGGCTAAAAATCGGGCAGACATAGTACTGGGTTTCATCTCAAGGAGCGTAAGCAATAGGAGCGCTGAAGTCATCCTCAAACTTTACTTGGCACTAGTTAGACCTCATCTCGATTATGCAGTTCAGTTCTGGTCCCCCTACTATAGAATGGATATCAAGATGTTAGAGTATGCACAGAGGATGACAAAGATGATTCAGGGGGTGAGAAACTTGCCTTATGAAGAAAGGCAGAAGTATTTAAATCTATACTCTCAAGAAAGGCGAAGGTTGCGAGGCGACTTGATCGAAGTTTATAAATGGATGAAGGGCTTTAATAAAGGGGATGTCATGGAGATTTTGATAGTTAAAGAGCCAGGTAGGACGCGTGGCAATGGTTTTAAGTTAGACAAATTCAGACTCAACAAAGACATAGGCAAGAATTGGTTCACCAATTGAGTGGTGGACGAATGGAACAGGCTTGGGAGCCATGTTGTGGGTGCCAATACCATAGATACATTCAAGAAGAGGTTAGATAAAGCCATGGATGGTGAGATAAGGTGGGGTTGAGTGTACAGGAGCTGCCTTGTATAGGCCAACCGGCCTCTTGCAGACTCCTTACGTTCTTATGTTCTTATGTAACATGGTAAATATCGGGCATGCTGCCGATAGACGGCTGATACCCATGTCCTGTGGAGGAAGGAGTATTTCATCGCTGTCAGCCATGGCCAACATACTACGATGTCCGTGTGGGTGCAAATGAGTCATTGCACTAAGACTCTTCCATATGCTTAACCAAGAGAAAATCGAAAACAAATTAAGGATAAGTCTGAATAGGTAAATAATGATATTATATTTCGTAGTTACAGATAAAACAGTCGTGTGCATAAAACACCCTACCATACTTAGCTCAAGGGCCAATGTTACGGAGATGAGCACCGAGGCCACGCGCTGCTACAGCGTATGCCCCCAACTTTACCTTTACCTTTTTGGTACTGACAGACATGGCTTTGTATGTCGAAGGTCACTGGCTCATTCCCCACAGCCAGCACTCTCTAACTTGGATTTTTCCGAGTTCCCTAGAGCCTAGATTAATTTATCGGTGTTAAATGAGAGAGATTTGCACCGCACCCAGTCGTGGGTGTTACAAGACGTTGTTACAATCAGGGGCGTCATTTGGACTTCAAAAGTGGGAGGGAGAAGATATATATATATATATATATAGATATATATATATATATATATATATATATATATATATATATATATATATATATATATGTATATATATATATATATATATATATATATATCATATATCATTAGCTTAAAACACCTTTAGGCACCGATCACATATGCATTTTATGTAGTCTGTGATGCAGGCAGGATATTCATTAGCACCTAATTAGACTCATGCTGCTACCCAGTGTTCTCTGATGCACTCACAATCAAAGATGTAGTATACCTATATGGTAGCATTGAGTAATCTTAGGTCACTTGGTAAAGTGGTCACCTAAGTCCGACCCAAGCTGACAACATAAACCTAAGCGTATTTGCAAGCTGAGTGCATAGAATATTGGCATAATAATAAAAGATGCTGAAAACTGAATTCCACTACTTTATTCAATATATGAATAATTATATACTGAATTTGTAATGGAGCCAAGATAAAAAAAAGCTATGTTTTTCAGTGGTCATACCATGATCTCATGAAAATAAATAGGTTGACATGTATAATTAATTACTACGTATTTTGGTATGATGACCAATGCACGTTAATACCATAGCTTTTCTAGCATTGAGTAGTCTTAGGTCACTTGGTAAAGTGTTCACATAAGTCCAACCCAAGCTGACAACATAAACCTAAGCATGTTTGCAAGCTGAGTGCTTAGAATATTGGCATAATAAAAGATGCTGAAAACTAGATTCCACTACTTTATTTAATATATGAGTAATTATATACTGAATTTGTATTGGAGCCAAGCCCGACGATCACGACGACTGGTTTTCGTTGTGGTCACATCATAACGTCACACTATTGAGTCTTATTCGATTTTATTTCTCTTGCCTATACGTCAAGGAGACGAAAACAAACTCTCGGCAAAACGTTACGCATCTTATGTCCGTGATAACAGTGTTTCATTTCGTGTAATATTAGCCCGTGGTCGCAATCGAATTTCCTCAGTACTTTCATATGTGTTTACATTTAAGAGTATTACGAACCTAGATATGAATGTTTTCAGTTTAACAGTTGTACTGTAATTTTATTTATTGTTTTAATGAGCCATCACAGGTGTCTCATCCTCCGGCTTCAGGTGACTCGGCTTTCCACCTTCACTACTCATTAAACTGTTAACGTTTGAAGAGGCGGAGGTATAGGTAAGATGAGGATGAAGACAAGGAGCTGTTCCCTGCAGATATCTAGAGGAAGGATGAGAGGAAGGAGAGAGGAAAGGAGAGGCGCCGGGCAGGTCACCCACCGCGTGTGTTATTGATGCTGCTAACGAACCATGGCGAGAGGTTATGAAGGCGCCAGCAGGAGTCAAACCAGGTCTCTGTGACACACACACACACACACACACAGACACACACACACCTTATAAGTTCCTAGGTAAGGACAGACGGAACACCCAGGGGGATAAAAGTTAATTAATCCCTCAGCCTGCAGCGAATTTACCGCAAAGTGGTTTCCAGTTTTCTATATTAGTCACTTGAACGTCTACGAACAAGGGGCAGTAGGAACCATCATTAAGAGTCACCAGGCCGCCAAGGGAGCCATCGTTGGGACTTGTGGAAGCGCGGATTCGTGAGATTACAGCAGCATGGTGAACGGACCGGGGCGGAGCAGCAAGAATAACACACCTGCCTTGCCTCGCGCGGCACCGCGTACTGGCGGCTGGCACTGGCGTGAGGACGAGTCAACTGAGCGACGCTGGAGAAGAGTTACAACTCACGAGACGCTGAAGTATCGCCGCCAAATCTTTGTGAAAATTCGAGATCGATTTTATATAAAATCTCTAGAAATCTGTGCATCCACCTAATATTTTACCTGCAATTTGAGGGTCTTTGCAAACAACCTTAACATTTGGGAGATGCTGAGGGCAAAGGTAGATTATGCTCTGCAAGAAATGGTGAGATTCGTAATGTTCTTGCTTTCGACATTATTGTTTACTGAAAATCCACTTTTCTTAGTGGACTGTAACATTGAGCTGACTTCGAGAAACGTGATTTTTTTTCTGTTTTGCTTTCACTGCGCTTTCTCAGATCGGATATTCCAGAAATTAATGTAAGGTTGACATCACATACGTACAGTACAGCATACATACCGATCTATTTTTGAGCTTGCTTTCACTCAAACTGATTGACTGACCAACTGACTGACCAATCAAAGCAGAAACAGTCAGTCAGCGTCTGGTAGGGCATTCCATCATTCATGTCTTCTGTTTTGTTTTGCTGAGCAATTTCACAACCTGGCCATGAGATGGCAGTGTAGAAAGAACATGTAACTTTTTTTTTATGTGGGAAACCATTAAATAAGTTATTTACATTTATTACGCATTCGTACATTTTTCTATTATCATTTATTTACTTCTTTATTTTTCTTTTAACACGAAAATCTGTAGATTTTTCCCTTCTCTGACAAAATCTTACAATCTGAAATGACGCACGAACACTAGTAATAGTACATCTCATCTTAACCTGTACAAGTGGCAACACTGTGAGTCGAAGACTGGGAGCACCGCCAAACTGCTGGGGGCTCGGTTACACCCACTGACGCCGCAGACCCTCGAACTGCCCTACTTCCTTCCTTCCTTCATCAAACATTTCATCATCTCTACTTACAGTGAGGTATCCGGTTTATCCTGCCTTGCTGGTGTCGAGAGAGGTGGCGATGAAGTGGCATATCCGATAATCCCGCTAGCCACACCTATAATAGTGAGACGATAAAAAGACTATAGCTGGGGTACCAGGAAGTAATTCGCCGGATGAGAAGTGAAAATGATGATGGTCCTGCCTACGTAACCTGCAGTGATCTTGTTGATTTAGTATATAAACTAAACAAAGACGTTGTTCTTATTCATCACGATGTGTGGAGGGAATGCTGCGTCAGCCAGTGTTGTACTGCTCGTTGCTTGGCCGGCTTAGGGTTGCCTCCCTTTCCTTAAAATACGGATTCGTTCCGTGTTGGAGAGTGCGATGTTGCGGTCCGTTTTGAGCTAATACGGAAAGCCATTTGTTTCGTTTTTGGCTCTCTGAATGGTCAAGCCGACAATATTCAGTATTCTAAAGTCATAGTAAGGTCATTTTTTGGTCAATCACAGAACCAGATCTTACAACTATAATGTATTTGTCAAGGGTCGCCCCTCCTGCATCCACCACCAGCGGGCAGCGGCTGTCAGTCAAGGCAGGTTGCCACCCGCTCCTCAAAATACGGATTCATTCCGTATTGGAGACCGAGATGTTGCATTCCTTATTTTTTTGAGCTCAAGGTGGCAATCCTAGTGTCCACTCGTTGAGTTTTGAGTTGTTGCTTGGGAAGGGTCGGGAAAGGAGGGACTAATTTTAAGATGTGTGTGTGTGTGTGTGTGTGTGTGTGTGTGTGTGTGTGTGTGTGTGTGTGTGTGTGTGTGTGTGTGTGTTGAAGTGAAAAGAGACAGAGGGACTTGTCTTAGTGTGTTGGGTAGGGTTAAGTAGGTGTATGGGGGTATGCTGGGGCGTCGACAAATGCTCGAAATCGACACTAGCAAGGCAGGATAAACCGGATACCTCACTGTAAGTAGAGATGATGAAATGTTTGAATGAATGAAGGAAGGGAGTGTAGCAGTTCGAGGGTCTGGGGCCTCAGTGGGTGTAACCTCAGAGAGCCATATACAAAACAAATGGCGTTCCGTATGAGCTCAAAACGGACAGCAACATCGCACTCTCCAACACGGAACGAATCCGTATTTTAAGGAAAGGGAGGCAACCCTAAGCCGGCCAAGCAACGAGCAGTACAACACTGGCTGACGCAGCATTCCCTCCACACATCGTGATGAATAAGAACAACGTCTTTGTTTAGTTTATATACTAAATCAACAAGATCACTGCAGGTTACGTAGACAGGACCATCATCATTTTCACTTCTCATTCGGCATATTACTTCCTGGTACCCCAGCTATAGTCTTTCTATTTTATCGTCTCTTACCTTATAGGTGTGGCTAGCGGGATTATCGGATATGCCACATCATCGCCACCCCTTTCTCTCTCTCTCTCTCTCTCTCTCTCTCTCTCTCTCTCTCTCTCGTTCACAAAAAAATCGTAAATTCTCATGTTTTGATTTTTTTGCAAATCACCCACGAGGTAAGAGTATAGGCGACATGGCTTGGTTTACCCCTGAGAGTGGGAGCTGCTCAGAAGTGTTGACAGTTAATGAAAACCTGCCAAGCCTGGAATATCAATGCGAGGATGTGGTAACGCTGACTGCAGGCGGTGACATGATTGTCAACACTCACGAGGTTAGTTTCAGTTTTATCACATCCTCGCAAAGGCCACAACCTCGTCTCCTCCCACATTGTCTCTACAAGTTTTCTTTAGTTCCTTATTAATTTATATTATCATAACACCTTAATGTTTTATAAACGGCCCCGTTTATCTTTTTATGTACTTAGCTATGTATAATTTCGTTGTGCCTTCGCAATTCTGAACTGTCCAGATATAATAGTTTATGTTTAAAGTGGGTAGGGAAACTACTACTAGATAAATGTTTAAATAAGGACGTCTAAAAATAGGCTGTAGAACAATAACTTATTACCATGATATGCAAATTTGTTCAGATAGGACTGCGTAGACTACACAACCATGCATACATACCTTTCTTTTGAGTTGAATGATGAGTAAATATCACCTGAACTAACCTCGTGAAGGTTAGCTGTAGTAATTTCATAAATGATGACTCAGCAGGAATAGACGCGTCAAAAAACAAGTATTAACACATACCATAGTTGACTTTTGCTCTCTTTTTTCTTCTTCTTACCTTTGTGTCTGCAAGTCTACATTTTATAGCTTTATTAAACGTCATGAAATACCCCGTGTCCCTTTGAGGGTGGGGATGGATGCGAGGCTCATACTTTTATTTCTCTTTATCGTAGGGGATATGATGACATATTGGGTGGTATTGCTAGACGCGAAGGCTAGCGTCCTTTCCTGTAGGACGCTATGTAGGTAGGCAAAGTTACTTCGTCCCTCGACCGTATTGAGAGACCAGCCCGCCAGCAGCCCCCGCTGCATCTGGCTGCATCTGGGTGTTGGTACGCCTGATCGGCATCAGCTGGCCACGCACCGGCCCGGTTTCCCGTTTTTTTTCAAAAATCGTGTTTCATATCGGGACTACATTAAGAGAAAAAGATAAATTTAGAGATAAACAAAACAGAAAAGATAGATATAGCCGTAATTAATGGAAGAAGACGAGGTGCAGTGCATAAACTTTATTTCAGCAGTCATACATAGAAGAAATTATAAGGAAGTACTCTTTTAAAAATAATAGCATTTAAGATACAAATTCAAATTAAACAATTATGAAAAAAAGAAAAATGAAAAAGATAATGCAGAGTGCCGATATGAATGCATATTCCGCCATCACAACAACGCGCGCGCACGGAAGCTGATCGACAATGGACCGCGCTGCACCACTTTCGTCAAGGCAGAGGAGAGTCCTGGTGCAGCTAGTGGAGGGAAGGCCTGTCCTTCAAGATAGGTCAACCAGCACTGCGGTCCAGCACAAGCAGAACTTGGCGTGGGATGAGATCGCCAAAAACTTCAACGCCATGCTCCCTGATCTGGAGCCGCGATCAGTTCAATAATTGAAAAGAAGTTTCAACCGCATCAAATTGAAGTAAATGAGGTGCATTGATTTTACAATGTATATGGTTAACCTTTTGACCAGTATCACTCTGTATCGCTTCTTAGGTCCTCCCCTCCTCCTTTCAGTGCGCAACGCGTCATGACTCCTGTGAGCTGTCGGCCAGGGGGATGTGAGGTCTATTTTCACCTCCACACCTCTGTAACTATGCATTGTAGCAAATATTCAACCATCTCATTGGAAAGATAAAGGCAAATACTATACTACTTGCTTAATTATATTGCCAGTTTTATATGATGACCGAATAAACGATTATATTTTGCCATCATATCTAAAAAAAAAAAAAAAAAAAAAATTATAATATGTATACTGTATAGGTAGTATAGTTTGGTATATATTATTCTCGCTATAACTTGGTGGTTGTGACAGCCAACTAGGCAAGACACAATTCACCCCGTTCTGGTGACAGGCAGCATGTTTCACGTATGAGTATGTGGTTGCATTATGCAGGAGGTGTCGGTGGACATTCCATCAGAATAAAGTTACTATGGGGTGTGGAATAGTGTTGGAACATGTATTCTGAGCGGGAGATTCAAAACACCACCAGCACGGACAGTGCGGCGTCGCTGCCACAATTTAGCAATAAAATAATTAATGCTCTTACTATAAATTACCATACGGTTCTTGCATCGCGGGGTCACAGGGAAAATGCTTCCACCTCAGCGTGCGGTTGAGTAGAAACTGGGGGTCACATGCCACTCCCTCCCCCCTGAGAACATACTTCCCCCCATCAACCATGCCTTTATACCCACCATTAATATGATCTTAAAATGTGCCCTTGTAACATTCTATGTGGCATCATAATACCGCGGAGCTTCACTTGTCTAGTGCCCTCCCATACTCAGATGTGCCCCCCTTTGATAAATACCTATCCACTCCAAAGCTTGGGCGATAATTAAAATGATCAACTTTTCACCTTTTGAGACACAGCTTACACCAATAATGTGTTTTCCAGATCTGAAATAATAATAATGCATTAAAAAAAGGTTACAACTAATTTGTCAATGAGTGTAGTTATTTTTCATTGTTATTACATGTTATTTGTAAGGCATAAAGAAATAATTACTGGTAGAATATCAATAAGCATATAGCAGGTGTAGCTCTTACATATGGTAATATTATACCATTGCTGATCAAATAGTAATCCATTCTTGCTTTGTTGGTTAAGAGTTATTTTCTAACTAAAATAATTCCTTATTATCAACCTAATTGAATGACAATATATCCTTAATGCAAACACTATTAATTTTAATAGACACTAGAATATTAACCCTATCTGCAACACTAATATCAATTTTGGTACAACAAGTTGTTTCCAATGCTCTTTACTATATTTGGTCAAAGGGTAAAAAAAGGTAAAGGAAAAGGTTAAGTTGGGAGCATACGCTATAGCTGCGGGTGGTGGCAGTGCTCATCTCCATCCCATTGATCCTTTGAGCCTGTCATGAGGGAACCCATAAACCAGATACAGTACCAGTGTAACATCTGGGTTACCACAGTTTACTTTCCCTCGTGGCCCCAGGTACCATATATTGACCCGGGTGAAAGGAAGGATGAACGGCTGGGTGGCTGCATGCCGACTGCCCAGGCCCGCAGATTCATTGTTAGGGACTCGAACCACTGCATTGCAGAGGTGTATTGTTAAAGGGTTTATAATTCAGTATGCCTTTGATATATTATTATTATTAAAATCATGTTTCATTGCAGTGTGAAAAAGGAAGAGAGAGCCTACAAGCTGAAGGTGAAGAAGACTGGTGGTGGCCCTCCTCCATCACCTCCCAAGTTTACAGAAGAACATGAGACTGTTGCCTCCATGATCTCTGGAAAACTCAACATGGGCGACGATGTCTTTGACACTCTTGCCATTCAAGATGGGCATCCAGTGGATGAGGCAGGCACTCCCATCATGGATGTTACTCTCAGTAAGTTAATCATTGCTTGAAAGTATATCACATTATATTATCCAGTTTTCTGCATTCTTGTTCTGGTGCTGCATATAAATACTATCATTGTTATTCTCATCATCAATTTTCAGTTTTTGATACACTGGTTTAGGTTAGAAGAAATGCAAATTAAAAAAAAAAAATATATATATATATATAGAGAGAGCACCCACCCACAGAGTAATAGATGGGCCACTAACACACCCACCCACACAGTAATAGATGGACACTAACACCCACACCAACACAGTAATAGATGGGCCACTAACACACCCACCCACACAGTAATAGATGGACACTAACACCCACACCAACACAGTAATAGATGGGCCACTAACACACCCACCCACACAGTAATAGATGGACACTAACACACCCACCCACACAGTAACAGATGGACACTAACACACCCACCCACACAGTAATAGATGGACACTAACACACCCACCCACACAGTAACAGATGGACACTAACACACCCACCCACACAGTAATAGATGGGCCACTAACACACCCACCCACACAGTAACAGATGGACACTAACACACCCACATAGTAATAGATGAGCCACTAACACCCACACCCACACAGTAACAGATGGACACTAACAACCACACCCACACAGTAATAGATGGACACCGACACACACACCAACA
>NC_066551.1:12762647-12787647 GCF_024679095.1 Eriocheir sinensis
TGTGTGTGCCCGCACACGGGGTGTGTGTGCCCACACACGGGGAGTGTGTGCCCACACGGGGAGTGTGTGTGCCCGCACACAGGGGAGTGTGTGTGCCCGTTGAAGGGAGAGTGTGTGTGCCCGCTCAAGGGGGAGTGTGTGTGCCCGCACACGGGGGTGTGTGTGCCCGCTGAAGGGAGAGTGTGTGCCCGCACACGGGGGAGTGTGTGTGCCCGCACACGGGGGAGTGTGTGTGCCCGCACACGGGGGAGTGTGTGTGCCCGCTGAAGGGAGAGTGTGTGTGCCCGCTCAAGGGGGAGTGTGTGTGCCCGCACACGGGGGAGTGTGTGTGCCCGCACACGGGGGAGTGTGTGTGCCCGCTGAAGGGAGAGTGTGTGTGCCCGCTCAAGGGGGAGTGTGTGTGCCCGCACACGGGGGAGTGTGTGTGCCCGCTGAAGGGAGAGTGTGTGTGCCCGCAAAAGGGAGAGTGTGTGTGCCTGCAGAAGGGAGAGTGTGTGTTCCCGCTAAAGGGAGAGTGGTTGTGCCCTCACAATGAACAGTGTGTGTGCCCGCACTAGGGAGGGTGTGTTTGCCCGCACTAGGGAGAGTGTGCGTGCCCACGCAAGGGAGAGTGCATGTGCCCTCACACGGGAGAGTTTGTCTGCCCGCACAATGGAGAGTGTGTGTGCCCGCACAAGGGAGAGAGTGTGAGCCCGCACACGGGAGAGTGTGTGTGCCCGCACACGGAAGAGAGAGTGTGCCCGCACACGGAAGAGAGTGTGTGCCCGCACACGTAGAGTGTGTGTGCCCGCACACGGGAGAGTGTGTGTGCACGCCTACAGGAGAGTGTGTGTGCCCACAAAAGTGAGAGTGTGTGTGCCCGGACAAGAGAGAGTGCGTGTGTCCGCTCAAGGGAGAATGTTTATGCCCGCAAAAGGGAGAGTGTTTCCGCAGAAGGGAGAGTGTGTGTGAGCGCACAAGGGAGGAGTGTGTGCGCCCGCATAAGGGAGATTGTTTGTGTCCGCTCAAGGGAGGATGTTTGTGTCCGTTCAGTGGAGCGTGTTTGTGTACGCACAAGGAAGAGTGTGTGTGCCCGCACAAGGGAGAGCGTGTGTTCCTGCTCAAGAGAGAGGGTGTATGTCGTCATAAGGGAGAGTGTGTGTGCCCGCATTAGCTGCCTAGGGGGGGAATCTGGAGCTGCCCTGTGTAGGCCATTAGGCGTCTTGCAGTCTCCCTATGTTCTTATGTTATGTTCCTATGAGAGAGAGAGAGAGAGACGGAGAGTTTGTATGCCCGCTCGAGGGAGAGTGTGTGTGCCCGCACAAGGGAGTGTGTTTGCCTGCACAAGGAAGAGTGTGTGTGCCCGCACAACGGAGAGTTTGTATGCCCGCTCAAGGGAGGGTGTGTGTGCCCGCACAACGGAGAGTTTGTATGCCCGCTCAAGGGAGAGTGTGTGTGCCCGCACAAGGGAGAGTGTGTGTGCCCGCACAAGGGAGAGTGTGTGTGCCCGCACAACGGAGAGTTTGTATGCCCGCTCAAGGGAGAGTGTGTGTGCCCGCACAAGGGAGAGTGTGTGTGCCCGCACAAGGAAGAGTGTGTTTGCCTTCACAAGGGAGAGTGTGTGTGCCCGCACAACGGAGAGTTTGTATGCCCGTTCAAAGGAGAGTGTGTGTGCCCGCTCAAGGGAGGGTGTTTGTGCCCGCTTAAGGGAGAGTGTTTGTGCCCACTCAAGGGAGAGTGTGTGTGCCTGCACACTCGAAAGTGTGTGTGCCCGCACAAGGGAGAGTGTTCCATGGAAAGTATTCCATACCAAATTTTCACGACAAGAGTCGGCAAGAGTCTGGACCAACCGTCACTTCCGGTTGAGGTCTGAGGGAGAGGGAGGTCGGGGGCAGTCGTCAAGACTGTCCTCAACAGTCTTGGCTTGTTTTGAGACAGTCGTGACGACTGTCTGGGCCATTTTTCAATTTTTTACCGTTTCCTGTCAGCACAGTCGTTTGTGCCGACTACTCAAGAATGATGAGGGACTATCGTGACGACAGTCTTCGCCTAATGAAGGACGTTCGTGACGACTGTCGGCTCAGAAATATTGGCTAACACTGCCACCATCAAGAAATTTATAATTTTATTTTGCAATCACAAGCACAATGACAACTTTTGAGCAGGGTTACGTTTCGCTGGCACAAACATGGGAGCTGCACAGCACCCACGCAGTCCTTGTGCCTCTCTCTCTCTTGTGTTGAATGACACAACTAGGGTTGCCACCCAAAGGTCAGAAAAATGTGGAATGCAGCATCTCACTCTCCAAAACGGAATGGATCCATATTTAAAGGAGCGAGTGGCAACCCTAAAATTTCTCGAGTACCTATGCAATGAGTGACAGCCGCAGCACGCTGCTGGTGGAGGCAAGAGGGAGGGGGGGAGGGACGTTACGTCGCGTATTTTACACGTATTTTAGGACGAACCTTTGACAAATTTTACGGGCTGGTTTTATGATTAACCGAAAAATGATCTCACTACAATTTTAAGATACTGAGTTTTATTTGCTTGACCAGTTAGGTAACAAAATACTGTACATAACAAATGCCGTTCCGTATTGGTACAAAACGGAAAGATACATTTCATTCTCGAATACAGAGCGATTCCGTATTTTAAGGAACGGCAAGGCTGCCGCCAAGACAGTCGCGAAGACCGTCAGGAAGACCGTCGGCCAACTCCTTGGCAACTGTCGGATAGCTAGTCGGCCAACCAGTTGACAGACAATCTGGAAGACTGTCGTCAAGACCGTATGCGACTGTTGGCCAATCGGTCGGCAGATTCGTGGTTGTCGTAGACATGGCGCCATTTCAAAAATTGGCCCTTGAGACTCGTCTTGGGACTAGTTGGCCGAATGTCCCAGACAGTCGGCAATCATGGTAGCCGACACCA
This sequence comes from Eriocheir sinensis, assembly GCF_024679095.1. NCBI lineage: Eukaryota > Metazoa > Arthropoda > Malacostraca > Decapoda > Varunidae > Eriocheir > Eriocheir sinensis. The sequence goes on from NC_066551.1 coordinate 12,765,555, forward strand.
TGACGCCAAAAAATTCTTGGAGCGTGGGAGCCGACTTGTCAAATGCAGAAGTCGCTGAGTTGTCGTGGCCCAGAGTCGGCACAATGTGAACAGGGCTTTAATTGTCCCCTCAGCGTGTTGGGGACCGAGGCGTGGTGGCAGGCACCGCGATTCCCGTCCGAGTCTGAGCCTGCTTACGATTGCAGTCAGGATTCAGGAGTGTTGATGGGGAGGTGGGAAGAGCATGAGGAGAAAATAGGGAGTTGTTGGAATGGAAGAAAACAACGATACAGAATAAGCAATGTAGGAAAAGGTGGTGGGAATGAGAGGTGATGAATAGAACGTGTGTGAAGGGAAAATATTAGTGCAATAACAATAAAATATAATAACACTAACAAAAAAGTAAACACATGGTAGGGTATTATATACTGCAGAGCCACCCCGCGCTCAGTTTCATAGGTGTGCTGATGGCTTCTGTATTGCACGCCGTAATGTTCTCTGTGTTGTCGTTTTGCTCGGCATCATCTTCCCTTCCCCCACCGAAATCAGTGTCACCGTTAACAAAGGCTGGTGGAGGCGGGGAAGGGAAGTAAAATAATATACACATTTACTGCGACGTTGGCGTTACTGACCCCCTAACTCGGAAAATATCACTGATAACTTCCTTGAGTTTGGTGTAATGGATTCCATTTAGGCATTTTGAGCAACAGCAGCGACAGTGACGATCAGCGCGACCGAAAACAACTGGAAACAAGAATCGAGTCACTTTAACTCACTTATTGAAGGAGCATTATAATTATCAAAAACCATCACCACCTCTACTACTTTTACTACCACCACTACTAGTACTGCTACTGCTACAAAAAAAAAAAAAACAATACCGATAACAAAATATCAGAAACACCTAAAGAGTACTGAGTAACCATCACGGCCACGCTTCCCGAGCCTCGCCTGCCGCCGTCTGGCAGCTGTGGCGCCGCGGCCGCCAGTCACGTGACAGCCTCATGTCCGTCGATCAAGCATTTGCGTGCTCCTCCTTTTCTTGGCCCCCCACACTGCCCCCACACCCTGCTGGACCTTCACGTCGTACCGTAAGTGTGTCATTACAAAGTCAAGTTCCTGCTTCTTGTGTTACAGTTTACGGTTACGCGAGAAAGTAATGTTTTGTGGCAATGCTTTGAATGTTCGTCGTGTTGCACCATGTTTCCCCGCCGAGCCTCGGATTTATGTTGATTTGCACGTGTTCCTTAGTATTATAACGGCTGAGATGTACAAGTACTTCTTGATGTGATACACTCGTCCGCAGGCTTGCTGGCTGGATGTATAATCGTTTATCAAAGCATATTATTCTGTCACCTGTGTTTTGTTAGCCCCGATAACTGAAACGTGTCACAGTTAAGTACCTTGGGTTGCCTTGTTGCACCACCCGCCAGTGTTGCTAGATGGGGCGGCGGTAATTTCAGTAGATTTTGAGATTTCTTTTCCTGTAGAAGAGGGTATAAATTCGGTAGATTAATATTTTTCTTTCTGGTAAATTTTGGTAAGGTATAGATTCGTTTTGGTACCGTGCCAGAATTTCATTACCTACCTTATGAAACATCACTAGTTCTTCATATATCTTATCTACGAACGTTCAACAATCATGGAAACGCTTTCAAAATGGAATTCAAGGACTATTTAATGTTGAAAATAGGGGATAATATTCACGAAAGCATAGCCTACTCTGGCGGCAGCCGCGGCGACTCTGCCGCCCCCGCAGCCGCAAAATAACTCGCAGAGGGTTTAGGGTGAGGGAGTATATTTAAACTACTTCAACCGAACTTTACGACCTGCTAACGGGGGGGCTTCGTCCCCTGAGAGAGAGAGAGAGAGAGAGAGAGAGAGAGAGAGAGAGAGAGAGAGTTTTCTTTAGAGAAAATTTAATTAGAAATTTCATCAGACGTCATCAAGAAAAAAAAAAATTTGGGTACTGAAATTAATGGTACTTGCCCATCCCTAATGGGCGCGTCCAATTTCTGACCGCGTCCTGTAGCTAACGTGTATTATACGAGAAACAGATGGTCTGTTGCTTCTACTGCCCCCAAAGTATAATTATAACAAGTCTGTTCACGCGCAGGAGAGGCGTAGCATAGGTGACGCCATGCTGCCTCGGTGGTTCCGAGGACAGAAAACGGAGTATTTGATGGGTGACTTGCATTTGTTTTTTATTATGGTCACTGTATACTACCTTTTCAGTCATACTATTTTTTTCTTTATTAACTGCAAGTATACCATTCTTATTCAGCAAAAAATCATATAAGTAGTACGATTAAAATGTTATTTTTTTCTCTATTCTTCTTGTTCTTTTAGTTTACTTAGTTTATAATACTGGTGAGGGGGGTGACCCATTTACACTACTATATTAGTAAATTACTGTGTAATATAATCATCTTATATATATATATATATATATATATATATATATATATATATATATATATATATATATATATATATATATATATATATATATATATATATATATATATATATATATGGAATGAAGTAACTGCTTACTTAGTCATTTTAAATAATTAACGGAGGAAAGGAGTAGACAGGAGTGAGAGAAATGAACACAGCACATGAAAATGCAATTTGGCATTTAGTTAAATAATTCAGCAATGAAATAGAAACTTATATGTTTTATGTCAGAATCTTTATTGTAGACTTTCCTGTTTACTTGCCATTAGTGGAATAATTACCAGTTATGTGGCTACATCACAACTTGTGCAGTTGATGCACAGAGTGATAGGCTAATAACATGGAGTACGATAATATAAGTGAGTGTCAGGCTAAATAAGAGTAACTGTGAAACTTTGACATCTTTAAATATCAAATTAGCACCAAAATGTTATAGAGTGATGCCCATACTGAAGAATTCACCCAGGTTTACAGTTGTTGACACTTACAGAGGGGAACTTGTCGTGCAGGACAGGGTTGTGCGCCCACCACCGTCTCGTTGCAGGAGGCAGCGTGACGTCATGCACGACTCCGACGAGATTTTCGCGGGAAGTGACCAAACTTGTTTTAATTAGACTTTGACTGCCCCCTGCGACGCAAGTCACGTAATTCAGTTCACTTCCTCCAAAACCTTCCTACAGTGAGGTTCAGTGACTTCAGTCCTACTCCTACAATTACGCTGGCTCCTCTCCTCCTGCACCTTGTAGAGAGCAGCTCGCGACCCCTCTCGTCCAGGAGCCAGGAAATCATCCTGAGAGAGGCCAGCTTCCCCGCCGCTGTTCGGGCGAGCTGCTCTATGTGGGTACTGAAACATGGAAACATGAACTAGCAGGCAGCAGAAAGCCTGTTGGCTCTTTACTAGGCTGCCTGCGTTCAGTGATTTAATCAATCCGTTTGCCATAGGAGTGGCTTGCAGGGAAGGATTAAAGCACTAGTGTATCTACTCTTGGGTACGTTCAGTTCACTCCCGATGCAGCAAAGTGGCGATCAATGCGTTTCTTGAAGGAGTTGATGGTCTCTGGGCTAACCACTTCAGCAGGAAGGCTGTTCCAGTGGCGAACAACTCTATTCGAGAAATAGCTCCTGCCGATGTCGGTATTGCATCGCTTTGCTTGAATTGTTTTTCCGTTGTTTCTTGTTCTCAGGTTAGTTTGTAGCGTGAAGAGTTTGGAGTGACCAACGTTGCTGAGCTTGTTCAGGTACTTAAAGACTTGTATCATGTCTCCCCGCAGTCGTCTCTTTTTCCAACGTGAAGAGGTTGAGTCGCTCGAGTCGCTCTTCATAGGGCTTCGTCCTCAGTGATGGTATCATCTTCGTGGCGCGGCGCTGTACTCTCTCAAGTAATTCAATGTTTTTCCTGTAATTAGGAGACCAGAATTGCACGGCGTATTCCAGGAGGGGCCTTACCAGCGAATTATACAAGGATAACATAACTCCCGGCGTCTTGTATTCGAAGTTCCTCGCTATGAACCCAAGCATTGTATTGTAGTGGTTCGCCACCCTTGTGGTATGTGTGGTTGCTGTTTCTGGATCCGATATGCATTACCTAACATTTGGTAGTGTTGAAGGACATCTGCCATTTTTCTGACCACCGAGTGATCTGGTCCAGGTCTCTCTGGATAATTTCGCAGTCTGCCGTCGTGAGGGCCTTCCCACCCACCTTTGTGTCGTCGGCAAATTTTGAAAGATTGGATTTTAATCCTAGTTCTAGGTCGTTGATATATATGATGAAGAGTATGGGTCCCAGCACTGAGCCCTGTGGCACTCCACTTGTGACCGGGAGCCACTCGGAGGCCTGTCCGTTGAGTACAATTCGTTGTTTTCTTCCAGTGAGCCAGTCTTTAATCCACGCTGTCAGATTGTCACCTAGCCCCGCCGACTTAAGTTTCTTGAGGAGTCTTTCGTGTGGCACTTTGTCAAAGGCTTTCTGAAAGTCTAGATATATAACATCACTGGGGATATGATTATCCGAGTTTTCATAGATACCTTGGAAGAAGTCCAATAAATTGGTTAAGCATGAGCGCTTGTTCCTGAAACCGTGCTGAGCATCGGAAATGATGTCGTTGTCTTCAAGGAACCTAACGAGTTTGTCTCTGATGATCTTCTCGAGGATTTTTCCCGCCACTGAGGTCAAGCTGATTGGTCTGTAGTTTAGGGCCACGCTTCTGTCTCCCTTTTTGTAGATCGGTGTTACGTTCGCTTGTTTCCAGTCTTTTGGGACTTTGTTTTGTTGTAGTGACAGATTGTAGATGGCGGTGAGTGGCTTGAGGATTTGCTGCTTGAGTTCCTTGAGCAGCCTGGGTGACAAGTCGTCGGGTCCGGTGGACTTGTTTGTCTCGAGTTTGTCTAGGTACTTTTTCACATCCCGTTCGTCGATTGTGCCAATTTCTAGGGGAGTGATTCCCATCGGTGGGGTAGGGCTCTCGGGTACGGACTGGGTGTTCTCGACCGTGAACACAGATGCGAAGTTTTTGTTTAGGATTTCGACCATTTGTCTGCTGTCCTGTGTTAGTACGTCACTTTCATCTTTTAGGGGACCGATATTGCTTTTTGTCTTCTTTTTGGTTCTTATATGCGTGAAGAACTTTTTCGGGTTGGACTTGGCTTCGCGTGCAATTTGCTTTTCATAGTCGTGTTTACGCTGGCGAATGGGAGTTCTGCAAGCTCTGAGGATTTGATGGTACTGTTCGCGAGCCTCGTCAGTGCTGTTTTCCTTTAGCAAGTTGTATTTTCTCTTCTTTGAATTAATCGCCCGTCGATCTTGGGTAGTTATCCATGGTGGGCTTATGGCATTATTTGTTCCACTTGTCTTCATGGGAACAGTTGTTCTCTCTACCTCCAGGAGTTTGTTCTAGAAGCCGTTCCACGCGCCGTCCACAGGAGTGAAGTTTATGGGCTCCCAAGTTGTCTGGGTTAGCAGCTCACGAGCGAAATTAAAATTGGCTCTTTTGTAGTCTGGAATCTTGGACGTCTTTTCGGTGAGTTCATGGTCTGTTCTGATCTTTAGGCGAATTAGGTGATGGTCGCAACCATTCAGTTTTTCGCCGACTTGACATTCACGTGTGAGATCGGAATCACTCACGAGTACTAGGTCCAATAAGTTATTTTCCCTTGTCGGTTGGGTAATAATCTGAGTAAGAAAGGTGTCCTCTAACATTTCGAGCAATCTGTTACCCTCCCGATCTCCAATCATCGTGGTCCAGTCAATGTTGGCACAGTTAAAGTCCCCGATAATGACTGATTATTTGTTTTGTGTTATGGTGTGAATTTCCTCGTACAACGCTTCGTCGTCCGCTGCTTGTTGCTTTGGAGGTCTGTAAACGGTTCCAATCGTTATTTTGTTGTGCTTGCTAGTCTCCAGTTCAACATATACAGTGTCATATTTCTCTGAGTCTTCTTTGGTTATTTCCACGGCAGGGTATTTGTTCTTGGCGTAACATATAACACCTCCTCCTTTCTTGTGAAGCCTGTTTTTGTAGAAGCTCTCGTATCCCGGAATTGAGAATTCGGTCATTAGGTGGTCAGAGGTGGCCCACGTTTCGGTGATGGCAATCACGTCCGGTCTTTCTACATCAACGTAGGCAAGTAACTCATCCCGTTTGGGTATTAAGCTCCGCGCGTTGGTGTATAGGACAGACATGTCCTTCTTGACTTCAACGCTTCGAGGCACAGTAGTCTGGTGTCTGCGTATGTTTTCTGTTGGAGTCCTTGGTGTATGATGGGCGGTCTCTACTGTTTGGTTGTTTACGGTACTTGGAAGGTCAACTTGGAGCCATAAGGAACCCCCAGGATCTTTATTCCTTGTTGGGGTGCCAGCACCGTCTTGTTGAATGTTGGTCGGAGGTCGTGCTTCGTCCTGGACACCACCAGCAGCTGGGTTTTATGGGGGACAAAGCTGACCTTCCATCTGCATCCCCAGTCTTCGATGCGGGGTAGAATGGGGTTGAGGTGGGACGTCACGGCGGCTTCCTCCCCCGGGGTTAAGGGAAGCGACACGGTTACGTCGTCCACAAACGCCCTGGCGCTGGGGACGAGTTTCAGCAGGTCTCTCTCTCTCTCTCTCTCTCTCTCTCTCTCTCTCTCTCTCTCTCTCTCTCTCTCTCGGGCGAGCCTCACTCCCTTCGGGGGCTGCTTATAACTTTTCTTTTGTCGATTCTTCTCTTGTCTTCTGCTACTTCTTTGCCGTCCGCTCTTCATGCTCACCCTGACAATTATGTAATTACACACACGGACGAGAGAGAGAGAGAGAGAGAGAGAGAGAGAGAGAGAGAGAGAGAGAGAGAACATTGATCCTCTCTTCTTTCCCGTCACCGCTACCTTGGAGCATAAAGTTTAAATTATTTTTTATCTGTAATTGTCAAAAGTCCAACGGATGAAAAAGAAAACCGTCCAGCACTGTTTGTTTGTTAGCAGCCTTCCACCACCTCAAGGTCACTGCAGATTCCTTAACCCTTTACCGTCCCATACTTCCCCTCTTCAAATCAACCTTCTGCTCTTTAACCTAACTTATTATCCAAGCTATCCCTCTCTTCTTGTATTTCCTCTCCCCTCTTTCTTTGCTCTTCAACTTGAAGTCCCTTCCCTCTCACTAACACTACACGCCCTCACTCTCCTCTATATCATAGGCACCCAAATCTCCGTCCCCCACACCCCTTTCGTGCCCATTCTCCTCTTCTCTCCTTTCCTCTTCTCTCCTCTTCTCTCGTCGCCATTTCAGTATCAGTCAGAGTCTCACGCCTACCATCATCATGATGATGAGCCTCATGACCACAGGTGCTGCTCGCCGCCAGTGCCTCTAGAGTCTAGACATTGTTTCTAGAACCTATATCTATATGCCCGGAGAACCTTTGCGTCTGTCTAGAACCTGTGTGTCCCACTAGAACAGGGGTTCCCAACCTGGGGTACATGTACCCCCAGTGGTACATTTGCACTTTTCAGGGGGTACATTGGGTCCGAGAGAATAACCACTACTGTACAATACATGGTGTTGTAATCTGCATTCAAATTGCACAATGTCATGTTATGACGACCGGGTGTCGCCACACGTAGTCATACATTCACATGTACATGATAATATGCACATTACAAATTTCGTCGTTTTTTTAGCCTAAATTTTTAGGGGTACACGGAAACCTATAAAAATGCCCAAGGGGTACAGAGGAACAAAAAGGTTTGGAACCCCTGCTCTAGAACTTGTGTGTGTGTGTGTGTGTGTGTGTGTGTGTGTGTGTGTGTGTGTGTGTGTGTGTGTGTGTTTACTTATATTTCGGCTGATCTCAATCACCTCGACTCACCCCCCTCCTCCTCTTCCTCCATTTTCTACGTTTTTTTTCTTTACCTTGGAAAAAGAGACGTTTACGAGTAAGCCCCCAAATTCAGTAACGTCCACCACTCCAAGTTTTTTGTGCTCAAAACTAACCCAAGGAATATAAATAATGGTGTACCAATTCAAGCGAGGCGATGTAGTTTAGACATCGGCAGTATTTTTGCATGTAGCCTCATAATAAGCCAGTATGGTTGATGTTACTCGTCTATTCAAGTTTCCATGCTTTCTTCTTTCTCCGCCTTTTTATACACATCTACTTGCTTCAGATATCTCTCTCTCTCTCTCTCTCTCTCTCTCTCTCTCTCTCTCTCTCTCTCTCTCTCTCTCTCTCTCTCTCTCTCTCTCTCTCTCTTGTCCGTATTTTGAAAAATTGAGGGAGAGAGCGAGGGGAGTAAGAGACCTTATAACAAAGTTGTTTTTATCCGTCTGTTAAATAAGTATTATCTTTTCTTTCTCCTCGTCACACTTTCCCTCTCCCAATGGACCCTTCACGAAACAAAAAAAATCTGAGAAGAGTGTTGAGTTTCTTTGTAGATTTTTAAGCAATGCAACGACGAAATTGATCTTCCTCCCCACTCCCCCACACCTCTCACACCTCTTTTACCTTCCTCTTCTCCCTGACTCCCAGCCTCCATTCCCCTCTCTATCCTTCCCTCTCTTTCCTTCTCCCGAACATTTTTGTCAATTTTTATTATCTTGTAATCGTTCTTCCCTTTTTTTTTCTTCTTTTTTATGTTCCAATTCCTCCTCCTCCTCCTTCTCCTCTTCCTCCTCCTCCTCCTCCTCCTCCTCGTAGCTTCTTATTATCATTATTTTTCTTTTTCTTCTTCTCTTCCTCGCACTCCTCACCTTGACCTGTCTTTTGTTCCTCCTCCTCCTCTTCTTCCTCCTTTTGTTGCCTGTTCTTATTTGTTTCCTTATTTACTCCTCTCCCTCCTCCTCCTCGTCACTTCACAGTTGCTCTTCTATTTCCCCAATTGTCATGCTTATTTATTGGATAGTAGCAATACACTTCCCCTCTTTTTTGTGTACCCAATTTTTTTCATGTACGTACGTACCGTGAAATGAAAAATTTAGATGAGAGGATTAGTTAAATGGCCATTTAACACTTTTTTATATTAAGCTCCCTTTTAATGATTTTCCTTAATAAGAATAGTGTGCGATAAGGATGAGAAAGAGGACAAAGAGAAGAAGGAGGAGGAGGAGGAGGAACAAAAGGGAGGAGTGCGAGGAAGAGAAGAATAATAAGAAAAATAATGATAATAAGAAGCTAGGCATGCTAATCGCTACACCACGGACGTGCCATATTCCTATAAACGATCCCTAAAAACTGAGTCAGTCGCTTTACAGGAAATATGAGATTAGTGTCTACACAAAAATGTCAGAACGCACGGCACTCCCCTTCTAAATAAATTTAATGGAGCAGGAGGAGGAGGAAGATGATGAATGTAAGAAGTCTGCAAGAGGCCAATTTGCCTATACATAGCAGCTCCTGTAAGCCTAACGGCTAGGCTAGGTGGGGTTAGGCCCTAACCCGACCTAACCTCACTAGCCATGAAATTATCAAACTTCTTCTTGAATGTATCTATGGTACTGACACCCACAACATGACTGCCATGTCTGTTCCACTCATCCACCACTCAATCGGTAAACCAATTAATGCCTATGTTTTTGTTGAATCAAAATTTATCCAACTTAAAACCATTGATTGCTACGTGTTCTACCTGGCTCTTTTACAACCAAAACCCTATTAACATCCCTTTGTTAAAGCCCTTCGTCCATTTATAAACTTCGATCAAGTCTCATCGTTACCTTCGTAGCAATACACTTCCCCTCTTTTTATGTACCCACTTTTTTCATTTACGTATCGTGAAGGTTTGAAGGAGGAGGAGGAGGACCTACTGGAGGCTGAAAAAATGTTGATGAATATGATTAATTACCGCCATTTATTTCCCTCAGGTGCAAGTGCTTGGGGATGACTTTCTGGTTGTCGATCCCACAGATAGGGAGGGAGGTAGGGAGCTGCAGTTTTATCTAACCTCTCCCTGAACCCTCCCTACCCATACAGGAGGATGGATTACGTGGATTTCGGTAAGATAAGAATGATAGCAATTTTTGGGTTTCAGGTCTTTTACAACTGATTTCTTAAGTTTGCTTTCTCTATGGTGAAGGTCCTTTTGGACTGAAAAGTGTCTCGGATTAACGCGAGGATCTGACGCCACTGTAAAAATAAATAAATAAATAAATAAATAACGTCGGAAACTCAACTGGAGTTTATCAAATCATTCGTACCGTGTAGACACACAGATTACAAACAATAAGCAGAATATATGGGGATCCCTCTGACGCCAGTCTTGGCTGTTACGACGGCCGTCCCAATAATATCTATGTACATTATTAGTTCGATGCTCAGAGTAAAAGTGTACCTACTATTATAGCCACCAACGACGCCAGTGTTTGCGCACCTCATCCCAGCTCACGCAACACACTGAAGAACGTGACATGATGAACACGGTCGTATGCCATCGAAAATACTATGCTTACTACTGTGGGTCAGATTAGTTAACAAGCTAATGTAATAATGTGTTTCATGCAGCCCAGGATCTGCTGGCTACGTGCCTGCTCACGGTGCGGAATGAACCACATACTAGATTGAATCAACAAAACTTCGTCATAGAAATATCAGACAACTATAATGATATACATGTTATGGTACTTGATGGTCAAGGCTCTGTTACCTTTCTTAAAGATCGTAACCATGCAGTCCAATTGCCAGGGTGTTGGGTACAAACTGGTGGAAAAGACTGTTAAATAATATTGACAGACATGGATGGCTGCCGCATGATTACCGTACAAAGTGTCGGAGCCTCGTCAATCGTGTACTATGTGTGCACGACAGCTTGCCTGTGTGTGTGTGTGTGTGTGTGTGTGTGTTTACAGTAAAGGGGGCAAATCAAGGGGGAAAAAATTGCAGGCACAGCTCCTGCAAATAGGGGACGGTGAGAATAGCCGAAAAAGGGGGTCAGATTCGGTTAGAGAATTGTGTTGATACTATTAATCGCGTTAAAGTAGTAGGTAGTAGAAATTACAGTGTGTCTTTTAAGTATCTTCTATATCTCTAGATTTTCCCTATCCTCTTTTGTCTTCTTATTTTCTGTTCTCGTCTCTTCACGTCTCTTATCTTCTTTTCTCTCCACTCCTCCCCCCCCTCTCCCCTCCTCTCCTCTCCTCTCTTTATATATATATATATATATATATATATATATATATATATATATATATATATATATATATATATATATATATATATATATATATATATATATAAAATTCTCCAAGCTATGCAGTGATGGAGCGTATAAAGCTAACATAATGTAGGGCTTCATTTAAATAAATTTCTCAAATGCAAGAATGATGATTTAACACCACCACTTTACAATAGGTTAATCAGACCTCATTTAGAAAATGCGATTTTTGTCTCTACACCATGGGGGGCGATGGCTGAATGGCCAGCGTGCTGGCGTGGTGTCTTGGAGGCAAGGGTGGCAGTACGGTACGGTACGTAATAAATATCGTAATTCCGCATGCTTAAAAATACCGTACCGTAAATTTGTACCGTTACCAAAAAACCGTACCGTACTAGTATGAAAAAATAAAATTTCGTACCGTAATTTCGTACCCAATATCGTACCAATGCGATAAGCTGCCTACATCTGTAAAATTAATCAATTTTATGAAGTACTTGTGGAAACACTTCCTTATTGATGAGACTGAAGATTAAGGTCATATAACTGTTTTTAGTTTTCTTATTAATGAATATACCTTTTATAGTACGTATATTTATCACTAAATATAATAGGTATTAGAACTGGAACTTTTTACTGTTAGTGAAAAGTTCCAGTTCTAATTGAACTTACATAATATGTCTTAGAAATGACGGGCCGAGGCGAGAAGGCCAACAGTAGAGTTGCCGTCTAGTACCTCTCTCTCTCTCTCTCTCTCTCTCTCTCTCTCTCTCTCTCTCTCTCTCTCTCTCTCTCTCTCTCTCTCTCTCTCTCTCTCTCTCTCTCTCTCTCTCTCTCTCTCTCTCTCTCTCTCAATAAAATATATTTTGTGTCGCAATCGTCCGGATATTCATATTAGTCTATTCTGAACAGAGGCAGTGGAATACATATTAGAATTTTAATAAAGTATGAAAAGGGTACGGAAAAGGTACGGAAAAAATAACGTAATTTCGTACCGTACCGTACTTGACAAAAAATACCGTACCGTAATTTCGTACCGTACCGTACTTGACAAAAAATACCGTACCGTAATTTCGTACCGTACTTTTACCTTAAAAAATACCATACCGTACCGTAATTCCGTACCATACCATACCGTACTGCCATCCTTGCTTGGAGGACCAGGATTTAAGTACTGCCCGCCCCTACAAGCTGATAATTTTCAGTTCTTTTTCTGTCCTGGTGGGTGAACGCCTATCAGCCCAGACTCTAGCGAATCTCTCAGGAGGATCAAGTGAAAGTCCGGGGAGCAGCATGAACCAAGCACGAATGGCGCCACTATAAAATACCTGTCTGAACCACAAACGGGCTAGGGCCGACCAAGACGCTCCATCAAGGAAGCCTACCGGCTTTGTAGGCCAAACGTAAAAAAAGAAAAAAAAATAATAATAAAAAAAAAACATTGTTTGATTAGAATGTGTTTAATGTAAGGCAAAAAGATGATCTCTTTCTTCCTTACTATGAAAGGCTCGCATCCATTAATAATCTGTTCTCTCTTGAGAAACGTCGCCTTCGTGGGAAACTGATCGAATGTTTTAAAATACATCCTGGCTTTACGAATATGGCCAAATCCAAATTGTTTTTGATTGATGCCAGGACTCGAAATTCAAATGATGACACAAAACTTAAATGTTAGTTAATAAATTAATAATTTCAGGTTGTTTTTCTTTTTCTTTACCAACATTGTAACACGAAAATGGAATAAATTTCAACCTTCAGTGCTTCAGTGCCACACGATCGATGAATTTAAAAAGGAACTGGAACGTCACCTCTTTCGTCTTAACATTCGTTGAGGCAAAAATGCAAAGTCTTGATGGCCATAAGGCCATTGGGTCTGTGTGCTCAGAACATCTATGTAAATCCATATCCGTGTTAATCTCTCTCTCTCTCTCTCTCTCTCTCTCTCTCTCTCTCTCTCTCTCTCTCTCTCTCTCTCTCTCTCTCTCTCTCTCTCTCTCTCTCTCTCTCTCTCTCTCTCTCTCTCTCTCTCTCTCTCTCTCTCTCTCTCTCTCTCTCTCTCTCGGCATAACGCAACGTACAATATTTGAATAAAACTTCCTTCATGGGATTTTGAAACAAGAACCTGAATGGGATCCAATTAAAGTGAATCGGATTGGGTCCTTCCATGAACGGCAAAGAGAACACAAGAAATATTATGTGACAGATGAACTAACATGTCACCTGTGCTATCACCTAAGGGGAGAGAGAGAGAGAGAGAGAGAGAGAGAGAGAGAGAGAGAGAGAGAGAGAGAGAGAGAGAGAGAGATTATAGATACTAGGATTAAATTATTGTAAATTGTAATGAATTAAAGAAATGCGAGAAGACGAAAGAAAAATAAAGATGAAGACGAAGTAAAAATGAAAGGGGGGATAGAAACTTTCTACAAATGCAGCAAGATCAAAGTGCTCGCGGCTGGGCGCCATCAGTATTCATGCACAAGATGAAGAAAAACTTGAATGGAAAAAAGACTTTTATCCCTCGACCCCCTTTATAGTTTTGCTTCAAAAGGGAAACAAAATAATGAAAGAGAAGCCAAACGTAGGCTTGAAAAAGGCTTGAAAAGTGTTAAGTATGAAAAAAAAAAAAATAGACAATGCCCCCGTTACGAAAAATGTACTAATGCCTGATAAATCAATCCGTCGCCTTTGCGTTGTTCTACTCCTGCCTTATCCCCGCCTTTCCCTCCTCCCACTCACCGTTCCTCTTTATATTCTACTCCTCTTGCTTTTCTTCCGCCTTTGTCCTCCTCCCCATCTCTGTTCATTTTCATATTCTACTCTTCCCGTCGTTCTCCCTCCCTTGGTTATATCTACTAATCTAAAGCTGAAGGGAGTTCCGTAAGGCCAATGCACGAAAACTCGTCTTGCTCCCTTGGTGTTAGCGTTGCCAGTGAGGCAACGGAGTGTCTAGGAGACGAATAGTCGTGCCAGCCGATGACGCATCGGGTATGGAGTCGGCGGCTGGTAACCAATCACATGCAAGTAATGAATCTGCTGATCTTTGTAAACAGGACAAAACGTTCTGGCTTGAAATCGGAAGTGAAAACCAGAGAAGGCAGCATTTTGTTTTTTGGCGGCATCTGGTAGCTGAATTCTTGCTGTACCGTGTGAAGAAGCATGTTAGAACAAAATCGACCTTAATGCAGGTGATTTGTAGGCCTGAGGTTCCGTGATTTTTCTGTCGCAGCGAAAACTCAGCTGCCAGATTCCGTCAGAAACATAATATCGATTTAAGTGGTACCTTCCTTCTTTCATTCATCATTTCTTCCTTCCATCCTTCAGCTCCCTCTCTCGTTCCCTCCTTTCCTTTCTTCTTCTTCCACTCTCCTTTCCTCCCTTCATTCCATCATTCCTCCCTTCCCTCCCTCTTTTCTCCCTCTTCCTCCCATCTGTTCTTTCTTCCTTCACCTCCTTTTTGGACTGACATAGTATCATATGTGATAAGAGATGATTTAATATTCATTCTACTCCGTTTCGCTGACAACATCTAGCAACATCTTCCTCAGTTCCACACCTTAGACGTCGCCAAAAGTTGAACTTGAGGAAGTTGAGGTTGACTTGGAAGTCATAATGGGATCTGTTATATTTGGTATTTCAGTACATTTGCTGAGAAGTTTCATATCTAAGAACACATGTCACCTTAAAATTAGTTTGGAAGACGGTTGCCAGAAGAAAGAAGGCAGGAGTCTTCCGAAGCGATTGGTAGGGATCCATCGCGTTTGAGCATCGCCCTTCACCGGTCTAGAGGACTTTTGCCGGTGTACGGGCCCGCTCAGCTTTGGAATATACGACCATTAGGCCACTTGCCGTCCTTGTCTTGTTTTTTCTTCTGGCTGTCTCACCTCGGTCCTATTCACCGGACGCCTTATTCCCAGCTTTTCTTGCCAATCTCCCTCCTTTGTCCTCTCCCCCTGTCCTTTTCCCTATCTTCTGCCTACTTCTCCGGCTCTTAAAAAGGCGTCGTTTCCTTCCGTCCGTCTCCTCCAGCCCTTGTCTTTCTGCCTTTGTCCTTGTGCCATACGTCCGTCTTGTCGCGCTGTTTTCCTCCCATCTGTCTTCCCGCCCATGTCCCCCAGTTTTTGTCCTCTCCCCCTTGTCGTCCCGTTTTCTTCGAAGGGTTACACGCCTTGCCCTGTCTATCGAAGGACAATAAAAAAAGTATATCAGGATTTTCTTTTTCTTGATTCTTTGTGGGGGATTTTCTTTCGACGAGATTATAGGAGGAGGAAGAGGAGGAGGAGGAGAGGGAAATACAAAAAATGACAGAGGAGAAGTATGATGAGTACGTGGGTGTTGGATGGAGATGAAAAAATGTGGAATAGAGAAAATAGACAGAAAAAATGAAGAACGCGTAGTGCTAAAAGAGAGAGAGAGAGAGAGAGAGAGAGAGAGAGAGAGAGAGAGAGAGAGAGAGAGAGACGATATCAGCTCTGGGAGGGATATGAAGCCACCTTTTTAGGACCCGAATATTTCATCATGAGCCAAGACTCGCCCGTCGCCCACTCGTCCACTTCACTCACGGAAATTAGGAGTCCGAGCCCCGCAGCGGGGGGGGAGGGGGGGGGGATGGAAGGAGGGAAGGAGAAAAGAAAAGCCGGAGAAAGTGAGGAGAAGGAGGGGGAAGAGGAGGAGGAGGAGGAAGAGATCTGCGCCATTCTTTCACATTTCGTATCATTATTTCTCCATATCAAACCGTTAAAAATGATAACCTCAGCCACGTTCCGCCCCACCCCGCCACCCTTGCTTTCGACCTTCTCTCACCCCTCCCCTTCGCACTCAACTCTGCTTCCATCCCTCCGCAACCTAGCCCCTTATCGCCCACCGCATCTCCTCATAAATATAAAAATGAGAATGTTCGATAAAAAAATCTAATAAAAAATATGAATTTCGTGAAATGTGTTATGGGAAAAAGTTTCCTTCATACCCTCACACATTTAATGAAAAAAATCCAATATATGATGCGCATTCCTGTTACAGATATCATTTGAATTTGGTAGGACAGGTGGAGTATATATATATATATATATATATATATATATATATATATATATATATATATATATATATATATATATATATATATATATATATATAGTCTTATGCCACTCGGCGGTGACTGAAAAATCCCAGGTGGTAGCGGGCGGATTCGACTCGACGTCGGCCATGGCGCGGTGAATGCTGGGCTCACGCTAACCACTCAGCCATCGTCTTCCAAATATAAATAAATTATATATATATATATATATATATATATATATATATATATATATATATATATATTTTATAAAAATTTTATATATATATATATATATATATATATATATATATATATATATATATATATATATATATATATATATATATATATATATATATATATTCTATTTACTGGCGTGACGTTGTGAACTGGATTGACTTCAGCAAGGTAGGGTCATAATTTTCTTCAAGTCTTGCTCCTGAAATCTTGTTTCCATTATCTATTTCATCAGGGAAATGTTGCGGACGGACGAACGACTTGTAAAAAAATGGTAGGACCAATTTCTGGCGGGAGGAAACGGAGGGATTAGGGACTTATAGAAACTGAAAGGCATGGCTCTACGGTAGTGGTTCTCAACTGGTGGGTGGTCCATCGTGACTTTTTTGGTGGTCCACAAGACCTCCACTGTATTTGGTAATAAACTGTAAAATGAAAGTACATAATTATACATTTGTTGAAAATTCAGTACGAAGAATTCAATCAAAATAAATAATTGGCCATTCATTTTGTAATATCATATATATATATATATATATATATATATATATATATATATATATATATATATATATATATATATATATATATATATATATATATATATATATATATATATTTTAGCTATCTTTAATTCGTAACTGCTGAGTAGCACCTCGAGTCACTTTCAATTTCTAAATTAATTTTTTCTATTATGAATATCCAAAGATTCACTGTGCGAGTCGAAGTGACGATCCATCCTTGCAGCTGCTGCACGCCTATATATAACACTCGTAAAATGGTTTCTGTTATTTTATATAATTTCTCGGAATTCTGTTTTTAAGAAATATATTTCAAACCAATATGCTTGTTGTGTATGATTGATTTATCCTAATTCATAACTGAAATGGTCCACGACATTTTTTTTTATTGGGTTGGTGGTCAGTGGTCTTTAACGAGTTGAGACCCACTGCTTTACTGGGTTCATTGGAGGTTGTTTCTGAATGCACAAAAAATTGCAAACCCCACAATATTGAACAAGTTTGCGGAACAAAACGTGTGAGCAACTCTTCTTGCCTCTGGGCCACCTGTAGACTTTTGAGTTGCTCGCTCGGCTCAGCTACGGGCTGCCATGAGCACCCGTTTCCCCGCCTGGCACGCCAGCCTGCGGGGGCCCCGCCGGCACGCCAGCCGGCGGGTTCTACTCCAGCCACCACTTCGACGGGCCGTCACTCGTTGACAAAGGCCCGTTTCCCCTTCTGAGGGGAAGAATCAGAAGAAGAAGAAGAAGAAGACGTTACACAGTGGCACGCCAGCCCTCCGTGGGCGAGCAGCCAGGTGGCCCTTCCGCAGCGGCGAAGTTGACCCGCCTGGTCATCCTCGCTTTGGGCTCCCCCGCTGTGGTCAAGTTGACTGGTCGGTTGCTCGCCCGTGTACTGCAACGGGCTGCTACTGGGCGCCTGCCCGGGGTCCCGTGCCTCCGTCGCTGCTTGACGGCTGTTACTCCTGTCTGTGGCGGAGGCGGGGGCGTCCCTACCCCCGTCACGAGTTTTTAATTGCTCGTTCCCCCTTACAGGGCCGCCTTTAGGCCAAAGGCCCTGTACCCTATTAAGGGGTAAATCTTTAAAGGAAGGACGTTACATGGGGATAAATCTACTCTTTATCACAACGTTTGCTGACCAGATTAAAAGTTTGTCATTTTCCATATATTTTTGTTTATTTTTTTTGTTACGTAACCTATGTAGTTGGAGTCGCTCGTGAGTGAAATTATTTCTAATTTCTTTTATTTTTTCATTTAATGTGCTTGCTATTTCATCAGGATTTCTTCCTATAGTGAGTATTTCTCTTTTGCTAGTTTTGTTTTACTTCTCATCTATTATTCATATGGGTTTCTATGTTTACTATTCACACTTCTTTATTTCATCGTGTCTTTTTATTTTTCACCTATTCGGTATTCTTTCTGTTACTCACACCATATTTTTTTCATATCATTACTTCACCTTTCGTCTGTCTGCTTATCCCGGATTACTATTTTCCTTCCTGAGGTCTTCCAGTCAGCAGAGGCAAACACACGTCCGCTCACCTTCATGCTTAACAGAACTCCATAACCAAAGTAGTTCCTCCTCCTCTCCTGCCTCCATTCTCGTGAGTTTTCCTATCTCTCCGCTTTCGCCTACACTCTCATTCCACCATGCTTACCCTGCAGTATTCTCTCTCTCTCTCTCTCTCTCTCTCTCTCTCTCTCTCTCTCTCTCTCTCTCTCTCTCTCTCTCTCTCTCTCTCTCTCTCTCGCTCGCTCGCTCGCTCGCTCTCTCTCTCTCTCTCTCTCTCTCTCTCTCTCTCTCTCTCTCTCTCTCTCTCTCTCTCTCTCTCTCTCTCTCTCTCTCTCTCTCTCTCTCTCTCTCTCTCTCTCTCTCTCTCTCACCCACCTTTCACATCATCCTCTCCCTCGTAATTTTCGAATCTCATTTTCAGAGCTCATTCCCGTTTGCCGAGTCTCCTCTTTGCTCCTCCTCCTCCTCCTCCTCCTCCTCCCTCCCACCACCCCCTCCTCCTCCTCCTCCTCCTCCTCCTCCTCATGAAGACTTTTTTCCTACCTTCAGGGTGTTAGCTCTCGTAATGGACTTATAATATCTGGCTACAAGTCTCTCTCTCTCTCTCTCTCTCTCTCTCTCTCTCTCTCTCTCTCTCTCTCTCTCTCTCTCTCTCTCTCTCTCTCTCTCTCTCTCTCTCTCTCTCTCTCTCTCTCTCTCTCTCTCTCTCTCTCTCTCTCTCTCTCTCTCTCTCTCTCTCTCTCTCTCTCTCTCTCTCTCTCTCTCTCTCTCTCTCTCTCTCCTCCAGCAGCAAAAGCAAAGAACAGAATGTTGGGCTTCATTAAAAGAAACTTTTTATTTAAGAATAAAGATGTAATACTCCCGCTCTACAACAGTTTAGTCAGACCCCACTTGGAATATGCGGTACAGTTTTGGTCTCCTCACCATGCAAAGGATATTGCTAAATTAGAAGGTGTTCAGCGTCGGGCAACGAAAATTATCCCTTCCTTGCGCAACAAATCCTACGAAGAAAGGCTTTCTACCCTTAACATGTTCTCTCTTGAGAAACGTCGCCTCCGAGGAAAACTGATCGAATGTTTAAAATACTTAATGGTTTCACGAATGTAGACAGATCAACATTGTTTATGATCGATGACACTTTGCGCACGAGGAACAATGGCGTAAAACTCAGATGTAGACAAGTAAATTCAGCTTCACCAACGTTGTAGTGCGAGAATGGAATAAGCTCCCATCATCAGTGGTCCAGTGTAACACGATTGACTCCTTCAAAAATAAGCTCGACCGTCACTTCCTTCAACTTAATATCAACTAGAGTAGAAATGCAACGTTTTGGAGTCTTCTGATTAATGTAAAATCACTTAGGTTTAAGGACAGACCACCAAGTCTGGACCATGGGGTCTGTGTGGTCTGATTTTCTATGTAAATCTATGTAAATCTCTCTCTCTCTCTCTCTCTCTCTCTCTCTCTCTCTCTCTCTCTCTCTCTCTCTCTCTCTCTCTCTCTCTATCTCGCTCTCTGTCTCGCTCTCTCTCTCTATCTCTCTCTCTCTCTCTCTCTCTCTCTCTCTCTCTCTCTCTCTCTCTCTCTCTCTCTCTCTCTCTCTCTCTCTCTCTCTCTCTCTCTATCTCTCTCTCTCTCTCTCTCTCTCTCTCTCTCTCTCTCTCTCTCTCTCTCTCTCTCTCTCTCTCTCTCTCTCTCTCTCTCTCTCTCTCTCTCTCTCTCTCTCTCTCTCTCTCTCTATATATATATATATATTCCCCCCCAAGTGAACGTAATTTTAAGCACAAGTTTAAACACTACTAGGGTGACGGCATGTTGTTAGTTAATTATTATTAATATTATCATTATTATTATTATTATTATTATTATTATTATTATTATTATTATTATTATTATTATTATTATTATTATTATTATTATTATTATTATTATTATTATTATTATTTATTACTGTTGTTATTATTATTATTATTATTATTATTATTATTATTATTATTATTATTATTATTATTATTATTATTATTATTATTATTATTATTATTATTTATTACTGTTATTATTATTACTTTCATTATTATTATTGTTATTATCATTATTATCATTATTATTATTATTATTATTATTATTATTATTATTATTATTATTATTATTATTATTATTATTGTTATTATTGCTATTTATTTATAGAAAATGAGGCAACATAAGGTTTCAAGTAAAAAGAGAATACAAACGAAAAAGCAAGGGTGCTGCTCTCGCAAGAATTGTTCAGTGGAAGAGTTCATAGCAGAGTCCAGAGTCACTTGGAGAGGTGTCATGGCTCCCCTCTTAAAACTATTTAAGTCATTGGCAGGAGGAAATATATATACGGGATGGCTGCTCCAGAATTAACTTGCGAAATGGGTGAAATAATGAATATGTTAGCTAACTGTTGCTACACGAATTTGGATAGTATATACGTATACTTTGGGATAAACTTGGGTAGAAAGTCTTGTGCAACGGGGTAGTGGGATGGGGTGGGCATGCAGTTAGTAAGTTCAGAAGAGCAGTAAGCATGGAAATATCGATCGAAAATAGAAAGAGAGACAACACTGAAATAGAGTTAAGAGGTAGAGGACTGTCAGTAAGAGGAGGAGAGTTGATGAGACGAAAGACCAAAGGGCTGTGAATGAGAAGCGTACTCCATACGAAGATGGACAAATCCCTTGTAATATAGATAGCATCTGTGGAAGAAAAAAGTGGTGGAGACGATACAGAACGCATAACAGTGAAAAAGCTGATTTAGCAAGAGATGATATATAAAGTTTCCATGTGAGATTTTGAATTACGGACAGGCCAAGTATGTTCCGTATTGAAGAAGGGGACAGCTAAGTGTTATCAAAGGTTATTGGGTAGATGTTTGGAAGATTGTATTGAGTTGTCAGGTGGAGAAATTGAGTTTTTTGAGGCACTTGAAGGAGACCAAGATCCTTCTGCTCCATTCATGAATGATCGTCCAGCCTAGGGTCTATTGTTTAATGATACTGAAGAATGCAGTGTTGAGGATCATCTGCGTAGGAATATATATAACAGTGTGTTTTGAAAGGATCATTAATAAACAACAGAAAAAATGGAACATAAAAACAAAGTCCTGCGGAACACCACTGGAGATTGGTTTAGGGGTAGAAAAATGACCGTCTGCCACATGAAATAGTTCGGCCTAAAAGGAAACTGGAGATAAAAGTACAGGTAGAGAGATAGAATCGGCAGAATAGTAGTATAGAAAGCTAAAATTTATGGCAGACTCTGTTAAAAGCTTTCGAAATACTAAAGCAACAGCAAAGGTTTCACCGAAACTGCTAGGAGAGGATGACCAGGCGTCAATTTGAAAGGCAAAAAGGTATTTAGTAGAGTGCCCCTTCCGGAACCCATGCTGGCTGTCAGAGAGAAGGTCAGAAGTTGATGAATGCTTAACGACCTTCCTGTTAAGGGCTGTTTCAAAAGCTGTAGAAAGACAAGAAGGCAAAGCATTTGGACGGTAGTTTAAAGTATTAGAGCGGCCACCGTTCATAGTCACAGATTGTTTGTAGGAAAGACGTAGGATCCAAGTTGTTCAAGTACACAAAATGCATATGGAATCCAAGAACAACAACGTTCATATTAGACGAAAACAAACAGCAGTTTACAAAAGATTAATAAACTTAACTATCTTTTATCATTAAAACTGTTTACCTACAAGCGA
>NC_066551.1:12790147-12860147 GCF_024679095.1 Eriocheir sinensis
AGGCTAGGTAAATTGTGAATAGGGAGCACAATATAGCTACATTGAGAGAGAGAGAGAGAGAGAGAGAGAGAGAGAGAGAGAGAGAGAGAGAGAGAGAGAGAGAGAGAGAGAGAGTAGGGTAAGAGGAAGAAGATAAAAATGAGAATAGCATATAAGAAATAGAGTACAAAGTGAGGGAGAATTGGAAAAAAACAAAGAAAAACGAGAAAAAAAAGAAAGTATGGAATAGGAGAGGATCAGATCAATTCAGTGTTATTTTCTGGTGTGTGTGTGTGTGTGTGTGTGTGTGTCCCCCTCGACTCCAGTGGTGGCGTAAATAATCTCTGAGGAAGGAAATATCGCCCCAGGTGTTGTCGCCCCGACGCCCCCCTTCCCCTCGAGAGCCCTCCTCTTTTACCCTGACGAGTAGTGATTTTTCCCTGGTCAGCGTGTACTCGCGTGCCGCGCCTGGGGGGTCTCATCATCCTCGACCTTTTTCGCCTTTTTATTCTCGGATCTTCTTTTAGTTTATTTCTATTATTGATATTTATTATCATCGTCTTCATATATTTCTTCTTAATGTTTTGCACTTTCGTTATATATAGTTATTATTTTTTATTAGGCTTTGTTGTTTTTTGTCACGCAAAGTTTATGTTTTTCAATTAATCAATCAATGGGGGCATACGTCAGGGGGTGCGTCGCCTCGCCAACCCTACGACGCCATGCCCGGGGGTCCCTCCGATGTTATGTTTCTGGCTTCTGATAATATGACCTCTTCCAAGAAGTGTGTATCAAGACACCTCTCCACCCGAAATTGTCCTCTCTTTTGGCCACTCTTTACTTCTGTCTGTTGTGGGAGCGGCAAGTAGTGGGCTTTTTTTTCTACACTCTTTTTGTTGCCCTTGAGCCGTCTCCTTTGTTGTAAAAAAAAAGTTTGTATTGTAAAAAAAAAATATTGTGGTTGGTTTTGCGTTGCTAGATATGCCTAATATTTTTTTATTTACTTTCTGTCAGGGTTGGAAAAAATCATTTTTTAAGTAAAAAAAGTAAAACATTTATTTGATTTAAACCGGATTATTTTTTTATTTAAATCAATTTTTCATTTCAATCATTTTTTTTTTGCTTTAATTATTTTATGATTTACGTTGATTATTTATCACTTTCATGAGGATATTTTCTAGTAAGAAACTTTACCAATGTCAAATGTAACCATGGTTTAGTGTTGTTACATTACCGAAGATAATATATATATATATATATATATATATATATATATATATATATATATATATATATATATATATATATATATATATATATATATATATATATATATATATATATATAATTTTGATTTAAGTCATTATATTCTTACTGTGACAAATCAAAACAACCGTGCTTCCTATTCGTCCCTATTTTACACCAGTGTTTCTTCTCTAATTTCTCATAACTTTATGCTATAACAATCCTTACGTATTATTAATTTTTATATTCCTGTTTTACTTCTTGTTCCTATACTCCACCATCAAATTCTAAAATATTTAATTCCTTCAGAATTCAAGCTTTTATTCCACTATTGAAGCACGCCGTGAAAAACTCCCTTACATACCACTTTATGCCAGCATTAGTAGGGTAAGTCCCCTGCCATTCTACTTTTCCCTGAGCACTGAAACTCCCCTTGGCGAACATCTTAACCCAAACAATACAGAAACCATGCAGAACCACGTCCTTGAGTATGTCGGCTGTGGAGGAGGCGGAGCTTGAATGATTTAAATACTTGCCCTCAGCCTCTGAAGAAACGAGGGACAGATAGAAACAGAGAGAGCCATAAGTCCTAATAGTGAGGAACGGTGCTGCTAAAATAGAACAAACCGCTCCTATCCCAAGGTCCCACTCTGTCTCTTCATAAGGAGATTGTGAAGGAGTCCTGGAATGGCTGTACCAGGTTCAAAGGTGAGGAGTGCAATAGAGAGGGGAGATTGCAGGTGATAAGAGGAGAGGTGCTGGAGTGGAAAGGAACAAAAACACACAGAAAAAGAAAGAAAAAAATGAGAGGAGCAAACAAGAGGAATGAAAAGAGAAAGAAGAAAACATAAGGATGGCAAGGACAAGAACAAACAGGAGAGAGAAAATAATAATAACGAAAACGAGTAAAAAAAAGTAAAGAAAAGAACACACAAAATGAAATAATATTTGTTTTAATAGTCATAGTCATATTCTCTTATACTCATTTTTTCGTTGCACGTCTAAATCCAGGGGGAATCGGTACAAAGTGGCGGAGCAAGGAAAAAGAGAAAACGTGATACAGGCAACATCCAAAAGGGTAGAGGTAAGCGAAAGACAGCAAAAATGAATAAGTGGACGATGATGATGATGATGATGATAATGATGATGATGATGATGATGATGATGAGGAGGAGGAGGAGGAGGAGGAGGAGGAGGAAGAGGAGGAGGAGGAGGAGGAGGAAGAAGAAAAGAAGAACAAGGATTAAGAGGAGGAGAAGAAGTGAACCAAGAGGAAGAGGAGGAAAAACGAACAGAGAGGAAAAACAATTGAGGAAAAAGAAGTAAAGGTCATTTGGAGTACAGGGGAAACTAGGAGATATGTAGAAGTAGGACCAGAAGGAGGAGGAGGAGGAGGAAGAAGAAGAAAAGAAGAATAAGCATAAGGAGGAGGAGAAAAAGTGAAACAAGAGGAAAAGGAGGAAAAAATAACAAAGAGGAAAAACAATTGAGGAAAAAGAAGTGAGGGTCTTTTGGAGTACAGGGAAAACTAGGAGATAAGTAGAAGTAGGACCAGAAGGAGGAGGAGGAGGAGGAGGAAGAAGAAGAAAAGAAGAACAAGCATTAGGAGGAGGAGAAAAAGTGAAACAAGAGGATGAGGAGGAAAAAAGAAGAGAGGAAAACAATTGAGGAAAAAGAAGTTAGGGTCATTTGGAGTACAAGGAAAACTAGGAGATAAGTAGAAGTAGGACCAGAAGGAGGAGGAGGAGGAGGAGGAGGAGGAAGAAAAGAAGAACAAGCATTAGGTGGAGGAGAAAAAGTGAAACAAGAGGATGAGGAGGAAAAAAGAAGAGAGGAAAACAATTGAGGAAAAAGAAGTAAGGGTCTTTTGGAGTACAGGGAAAACTAGGAGATAAGTAGAAGTAGGACCAGAAGGAGGAGGAGGAGGAGGAGGAAAAAGACCCCTTTTTTTTTTGCCGTACCCTCCTGAGCATCTCGTCCGGCACGTTCCACCTGCCGAAGAGCGCGTCCAGTCTCCCTGTTCACGAGTCAACACGTTATTATTTTCTTGACCTGAACACCTCGCTCCATTCATTCATTCGTTCATTCGTTCAATCTTCTACTCATTCACGCACTCATTTATTGTTATATTTATAGACTTACTTGTTGACTCACTTTTATCATTCATCCAAGAGAGAAAGAGATAGACGACGGTCAATACTCTCTCACTCAGCCCTATGACGCCACTGGGCCTCTCTTGGCTATATTTTGGGGGAGCATCAAGATGAACCCTTGTTTTGAGTCCTCGCCACGGCTGCTCCCCTCCTTATCAAGCCTGTCCAGAGGAAAGTTCCGTCATTACCAGCATCAAGGGGCGCTCTGATGTTCCTCTTCTCTCCCTTGTATTTCCCTGCGTTATTCTTTTTCTTCCTTTTCTTTTTCTCCTTAAATCAATTGCCTTGTGTTCTTCTTCTATACTCTAGTCTGCTTTGTTAATTTTATTTATCGAGCTATTAAAATTTCTCTCTCTCTCTCTCTCTCTCTCTCTCTCTCTCTCTCTCTCTCTCTCTCTCTCTCTCTCTCTCTCTCTCTCTCTCTCTCTCTCTCTCTCTCTCTCTCTCTCTCTCTCTCTCTCTCTCTCTCTCTCTCTCTCTCTTTCTCGTCACTGTGGAGCAAAAAGTTGATGTGCCTTAGGCGCAGTACTTATATATGTTATCAGAGATACGAGTATATTGCAGAGAAGAGAACTGATGCTATTACGTCTCAGAAATCAGTAGAAGTTTTACTACTAGTAAAAGTAGTAGTAGTAGTAGCAGTAGTAGTAGTAGTAGTAGTAGTAGTAGTAATAGTAGTAGTAGTAGTAGTAGTGCTTGTGGCAGTAGGCATAGTAGTAATATAAATTTGTTATATAGATTTTCAGCTACAAGGCTTTCCGTGCATTTAAAGAAAACATATTATTCTGTCATTTATCATTATTATTATTATTATCATTATTATTATTATTATTATTACTATTATTATTATTATTATTATTATTATTATTATTATTATTATTATTATTATTATTATTATTATTATTATTATTATTATTATTATTATTATTATTATTATTATTATTATTATTATTATTATTATTACTGTTATTAAGTCAAGAACAAGACAAGTTGAATGTTACCCAGCACCGGAATCGAACCAGTGCGTTGGCCCTCGGGTGGTGAGGCAGACAACGGCGCCAACATAATGGTTCGATTCCAGTGCTAGGTAACATTATTATTATTATTATTATTATTATTATTATTATTATTATTATTATTATTATTATTATTATTATTATTATTGTTGTTGTTGTTTTTTGTTGTTACTACTACTATTATTATTTTTATTATTATTATTATAATTATCATTACTATTATGGTTGTTATTATTATTGCTTTTATTATTATTATTATTATTATTATAACTACTACTTATGTCACTATTAAACACACACACACACACACACACACACACACATACACCAAACTTTGGCTCACGCCAAACCACGAGCGCAAGCTCACAGCTCCAGTTACGTGAATAAACACACACACACACACACACACACACACACACACACATGGAAGCCACAATCATTATTGTTATCCCGTAATTATAAGGTGCATTCCATTACCACCTCAGAGCCTTCCCATCCATTCAGTATCCCCAAGCGTACGCTCATTACCGTCTAGTTATTTACCTGTATGTCCGCATTACCGTCTGTGGCACTAATGGAGTAGCTACAAATGCTCGTCGCACAAACACCCGCGTTGTTAAAACAAACATCAAACAAACGAGCCAACCGAAGATACATTTGCTCCTGTCTCTTATGTACACACACACACACACACACACACACACACACACACATGCCTCACCTGGATATATATAACGGTACAAAGCATATTTTTTTATATATATATATAATAATACAGCTTAAAAAAAAGACGTAATATGTAAAAATATTCATATTTCCATCTACTTAATACCCTAAACCTACGTCGTTATTTGCGGGTGAGTGGAACAGGTGTCGCGATGCTTCGAATCCCAAAAGAGTGAATCCTTTGAACCATCTTGAAGCATCTCCCGAGACGCCAGATCGAGAGAGAGAGAGAGAGAGAGAGAGAGAGAGAGAGAGAGATGCTACACTCTTCTCGTGGTCGGGTTAGATCAATCAGTGAATAGTACTCCTGTTTTAACTCTTCTCTCTTCTCGCAGTCGTTTTCCTTTTCCTAATCCGTGGCACTTCTACATCCCGTCTGTACCGTGATACATCAGTACCTTTGTGTCCCAGGGCAGGATAAGGCGGCTTGACTCACTGCACTACGTAAGTTGTCCATTGCCTTTATTTCAACCTTCCCTTCATTCTACAAACCCGTCTTTCTTATATCTAGTGATATTAGCACTTTTTATTTTTAGTTAAGCTTGTATTCCTACTGTTTACTAGCAACTTGATATTTATTAGGCTAATATTTATATTCCTGTTTTGAGTCCGATACCCAAAAGGTTCCGAGGTGGTCCGTTCATTGTTGGAACCTCTCCCTCGAGGCAGCTGATTGGCTACCGTGCAAATTATTTTACGAGTTTGTTTTATTATATCGTAACGTGTGTAACTTTTGTAGGGTTTGTGATTGTAAGTGCGCAGCGACGTGTGAAATGTAGCATGCGTTTCTTCTATACGTACCTGTGTTCCATTCGTATTTTCTTTTTCGTGTGTGTGTGTGTGTGTGTGTGTGTGTGTGTGTGTGTGTGTGAGAGAGAGAGAGAGAGAGAGAGAGAGAGAATTATTTATTATTTCTTTCCGCATTTCATTTCGCAGATGAAACATTGGCACAGTAAATTGCCAGCTGCACACACACACACACACACACACACACACACACACACCGCTTCTGTACCCCAGTGGTTACAGCTCTGCTCTGTCATGCTCTGGCCCTGGGAATTGGAAGTTCGAACCCCGCTCAGGCCGAGATTTTTCCGCTGACAACGAGTGGTTACTGTCCCCCCTTGAGAAAAGGGATGGAGTGTGTGGTGTGTAAAGGCCCCACAGTAACCGGAGATCGACTATAATGAGTTTGCTCGGGTAGGATGACGAGTCCAACTCGCGATCAGACCGTGGTGCATGACACCCACACACACACACCCACACACACCCACACCCACACACACACACACACGATCTTAAAAACGGAGAAGTTTTGCCATTATTTTGAGCCGTTCTTTTACATGGTAATTATAGGGATGATTAAGTGAAAGGGAAGGACAGTGGGGAAGAAGAGAGGAGGAGGGTACGGGAAAGGGAACAGGGTGAAGAGCCGGATAAGAAAGATGTGATGGAAAGGGGATCGAGAAAGTGGTTCGAAGTGTGTGTGTGTGTGTGTGTGAGAGAGAGAGAGAAAGAGAGAGAGAGAGAGAGAGAGAGAGAGAGAGAGAGAGAGAGAGAAATTTACATAGATATCCATAGAAATTCAGACCACACAGACATTATGGTTCAGACCGCGGATCCTCTCACTCCTGTACAATGTGGCGAGGCGAAGAACAAATGCCGTCCTGCATCCACGTGGGCAATGGAGCAACATGCCTGACATCGTTGATGGTTGTTGTGCTTGTGCCTCGGTCCTCAATGCAGGACGTTAAGTCACTTCGTTCACGCCACCCCGGTCGTGGCGTGACATGACGTATCACTCACTGATTTCATGCTATCAGAGTAGGCGGAGCCCACTACTTTTTTAGTAGAGCATCTTAGTAACTACTATCACCGCCCCAGACGCCAAACAAGGTAGCAAAACCATTCTAATATTTACTCCGAATGTATTCCGTACCAATGTACGTGATGGTATGTAGTACCATACCTCCCTATCACGTACACGTGTGCGGGACGGTGATAAAGGGGTTAAGGGAGACGGGGAGGGGGTGGGTGAGGTATAAGGGTAGGGAGGGAATAGTCTGGGGGTTGGTAGGGGTGTAGGCGGGGCTAGACGAGTACCCCACATTCGTTCGAATGTGCATACGACCTTAGTGACCATGCCTGGCTTCGGCTTAATATACAGGAGTAAACTCCTTCGTAAACACATATAGCAATATGCTATGTGGGCCATAAATTATGTAGGGGTGTAAAAGGCTTGGTGTTGAAATACCATACTGATCCGACAATTTGTTTAGGAATTATTTGCGAAAAACAGTGTAACACGGCCAGTGAAACCCATAGTAGGTGGTCTGTCCATAAACCTAAGAGTTTCTACATTACTCAGATAACTCCAAAACTCTGCATGTGAGAGAGAGAGATATATATATATATATATATATATATATATATATATATATATATATATATATATATATATATATATATATATATATATATATATATATATATATATATATATAATTATATACACACTCATGCTTTGTGTTATCATACAATTTATTGTTTTATCCTCAGCCCTTTTTTGCTTCTATTACTATTTTTTTATTAATTTATTCAACCTTCTCATTTTACTTTTTCCCCTTTTATTTTCGTCTCTGTATCTGTGTTTCTGTCTTTGCTGAAAAAATCTGCTGTGTTATTTATCACGTTATAACCTTAAGCACACGAAGACCATTCACTGTGTAATTTACTAATGATGGTCATGATGGTGGTGGTGGTGATTGTTGTAGGGTGAGTGATTGGGAAAAGGTGATGGTGATGGTGATGGTGATGATGCTGATGCTGGTGATAGTGATGATTTTGGTGTTCGTAATGATGGTGGTAGTAGTGGTGATGGTGGTAACAATGATGGTAGTAGTTTTGACAGTGGTGGTGGTGAAGAGAGGTGAGAATGTCTGTGGTCGTATATGTTGTGGTGGCGAGGATGATTGTGATGTTGGTGGTAGTGGCGCAGAAGTTGTGGGGGTCGTTGTAGCGGTGGTTGTGGTGGTGGTGGTGGGAGTGGGGTGGTGGTTTAGTCTGACAATTATGAAATCCGTTTGGGTGTGTCCCGAGCCTCTCCCCAGCCCTGGCGCCACCCATCACCCTCAATACATCACTTTGTCATATGTCAGCTATTTACTATTTGAATATGTGTATCAGATATTCTGTAAACATCAAATATGGCTATATAATGCTATGGATGTGTCGATTTTTAGAATAATAGCAATGGATTGCATAAATTTCATAAGAAGTGAAAAGCTGCTTTCCCACGTTGTTAGTGATCCGTTCATGCCCTCCCTCATCTCCACGTGCGATGCCAGAAACTCGCTCTGGTGTGCTCCAGATACAGGAGAAAGAACTTGTTTACAATGTAACGGAGGTGAATGCGATGGCTATCCTTACTCCTATAATTAAGGTTAGGTTTGGCAGCGCTGTGACCAGTGGATTCCCTGAGTGGGCCCCGCTCAAATTTGAAAAGGACTTCATAGCTGCGTCAGACTATAGTGGCGAGACTGGTGGTAATGGGAGTGGTGGTAGTGTTGGTGTCAGGTCAACTCGTAACCCTCGTCAACTCATAAGCAGATACATTTCAAGGAATGGACAAAATTACGTATCTTGTATCGGATCGGCAGGATTCCTGTAAATCGACCTAGTTATTCTTATCCGGTAATAACGAACTACTATCATGATATCGAGGAAAAGTGAGCTTTAACGAGACATTGCTGCATATTAAGGGCATACATTAATTACATTAAAGTATACCTAGAATAAGAAAGATAGCAAAATATGATATAGAATAAATATTTTCTCAAATTTTGCTTCAACTCCCTATTATTCCTTTTATTTTGCTTGCATTGAATTTTCATTCACGGTTTCCTAATCATCACACTTCTCCGATTCTGTTGGCATATGACACGCACACATACAAATATAACTAAGTAGTAAAGGTTGACAAGAACGTAAAGTTGTCCGTCTGAAAGATATGTAAAACTTGTGCCGCGACAGCAGCTGCTGGGATGGATGGCTGAATGGAAGTGAATCTCATTTTGGCGACAGTCTGTCAAGGACATTTTTTACATTCTTCTCAATTTTTATTTTTATTTCCTTGTGTACGCGTCATATACCAACAGAACCGGAAACGTGTGCTGATTCCGGGACAGTAAATGAAAAATCAGTATAAGCAAAGTTACTGAAATAACAGGGAGTTGAAGCAAAACTTGTGAGAAGAAATGTGCATGCGCTATTATATTTTCGTATCTTTACGTTATTTTAGGTACATTTTACTGATATTATTTCATGATCTTGATATGCAGCGAAGTCTCGTGAAAGCCAGGGTAGGCTCAGTTTTCCTAAATATCATGAAGGTAGCTTGATAACAGCGGATATTCCTGTATGATGTCAAGCTTCTCTCATTCTCTGCACGTCAACCATTTTTTGTGTGGGTCGTCTGTGGATATTCAGGGCATTGTTCAGAGAGTTGTCAAGGGGTTATAAGGGGGTCTTGTTGCGTGGGTCGTCAGGGGATTGTCAGTTCATTGTTTAGATCAGTGGTGTTCAACCTTTTTGGGTGGCAGGGCCACATTAGATGGGCAATGTGTGATGAGGGCCTCATATTGCCTGCAATGTGAATACGCATAGTAATTAATATATTCTACACACTGATAACACTGATTATGTTGTGTATATATTGTAACCTTCCGGATAGAGTCGTAATTAAAATACTTCTCACATAAATTGCAGGCCATAGGGAAATGGGCAAATATAAGCTACAATAAAGTGAAGACCCGTATACGAGCGACAACATTTCTCTGTTGGGCAAGGAGAAGGGAAACGTGGAGCGGCTACGGTGTGCCGGCAGGGTGGGGAACTCTATTGGGTGGCGTGGAAGACGATGGGTAAGGGGAGAGGGCTAGGAGTGGATGGGCAACGGTGGAGAAGGCCCGGAGGGAGTGGTTGGGTAGGAGAGGGGTAGGGAGCCAGAGACCAGGACTGATCGAGATGATGAGTTGGGGGATGAGGGCAGGGACATGAGCGAAGGAAATAGCCAAGCAGGAGAGAATTAAAAAAAACCTAGATTAGCCTGTATTCTAGGGAAAAAAGACAAGGCGCCAAAGTCCCAGCCCAAAAGCCAAGGTCTAGTAAAAAAAAAGCCAAGGAGTGGCAACGCGAGTCACGTCAACAAAATCAGTGAGGCCAGCCAGCATTCAGGCTGCTAGATGTGCAATAGCCTTTTTATCATTATAATACAATTACATCAAAAAGTTAACATAGAATAAGATATTCAGTAATATCAATCATAATATAATTTATATTTTGCTGCATATCATTAAAATTAAATGTGAACAAATAGTACGTATTATGATAGTGAAAAGTAGGTTATGTTTTGGTTACTTCCCGAGGGCCGCATTAAACTTCCTTGAGGGCCGCATGCGGCCCTCAAACAGTGGGTTGAGTACCCCTGGTTTAGATAGTAATAAGGGGATTGTCCAGTGCACTTGCATGGGTCGTCAGAGGATTGTTAGGGCATTGTTCATGGAGTAGTTACGGAATTTTCAGGGAGCCTTGTTGCTTGGGCCGTTTGGGATTTGTCATGGCATTACTTAGCGAGTTTACATGGGATTGTCAAGGGGTCTTATTGTGTAAGTTGTTCGGGAATTGTCACTACGAAAACATCCTCAGGCTCGACGGTTGCATTCACACAACTTCACTTAAATTCTCTTTGACAACACTTTGTTGCGAGTAATTAATGGACGATTAATGTAGCGTTTACAGGGAAGCCTCGCTATCCAAAAAGTCCACATTACCCTGCTGAGAGAGAGAGAGAGAGAGAGAGAGAGAAGCGGACGGATGGACAGACTGATGGAAAATCTGTGAGGTAGAAAGGCAGGGAGATAGGGTGGTAGGCAGCTAAATACAAAAATACTAGATACGCAAGAGGTAGACGTTCAACAAAGCATCAGTCGGACAAACAAATAAAAGGAAAACAAACACATAAAAGCACAAATGGAAAAAAAATTAGTCTATGACAGCTATAATTTCCACACATGTCGATTGTCCAGGTTGGCAAAAAAGGCCACTATTATCACAATGTTCCTCTCCTTCCCTCTCCCCACCCCTGGCCAGGGTACACTGAAGAGCCATTCATATGTACAGGTGGTACTATGTCCCTTCCCTTCCCTTTTCCTCCCTGCCTGCCTGCCCTGGTCACAGTAAACACACAAAGGCATTCGTGTGTGTAGGTGGCAGTATTTCGCTGCTGCTGGCACTTTATGGTACTCATTGGCACTCTTCCCACCCCCCTTGCTTGCTGCCTTATAGGAAGGGTGTGGTTGGGAGGAAGAGAGGAGAACTGTAGTAACTGCATTTGGTATGCAAAGTATATTTTTTTCTTTCGGACTTTGTTTTCTGTGTAGGTGGATGTTTGCTCCTCGAACACTGCAGCAAGTCTGTACGTGTGTGTCTTTGATTCTTTGGTTTAACGTATGTGCGCAATTAAATACATAAGCTGGCATCTATATGTGTAAAGGAAATTCATGCATATCTAAGTATATATGTACATATATATATATATATATATATATATATATATATATATATATATATATATATATATAGATATATATATATATATATATATATATATATATCCCTAAAAGCATGTATTGCCTTATCTATGTGCCTATTTGTTGCATAATGGTGCGAAGGAGTGCCAGGCAATTCAAGCTGCACATCTTATGAGCCGCTGTGGAGGCACCTTGGCAAACTCAAGTAACTTAAATGTGTGGTCGGTCACACAGGTGAAGGGGTGCACGCACCACACACGCTTTTGTCTAATTATTTTGCTGTTTCTGCTTTAGTCGCTTCCTTCTACTTCCTGTATCACATTCACCCATTCTTTTTTTCTTATTTCTTACTGCCCCCCGTCGTGAATGTTTTCTCTTATCAGTGGTGCTAGTTGATAAAATAATTATATGGAAAGAGGGGCCGTTGATAATTGCCTGAGAGCGGAAGAAAGAAAAATGGAATGGAAAAAGAAATATGACATGTCTAAAAGGTGCAAGGAATAAAAGACTGAAAGCCTATTTTTCAACGATGAAGTGTTTCGGTATATTGATCAAAGATGGGGGCTTACGCCAGGGGTTGCGTTGCTTCGCCCTCCCTACGATACTATCTCCGAGGATCCCTCCGAACAAATCTATCCAGGGACCCTTCTCATTCTAAATAACTCATGGCTAAATCCATCGACTTTCTTAAGCCTATAACTCTCTGGGCGTCCCCTTGACCTTCTCCCTTCGGGACTCTCTCTTGCAGAAAAACACGGTGAGCAGGTTCTACTTAAGTCTAGCATGTTACATGCCCCTTAAGGCTTTCTCAGACTATGCTAGTATAAGGTTTCGATTTACTCTCGTGAAGTAAACGCCGATCTTACACTGTCATTCCAGGGAAACCCAATGATTCTGCGAAGACACTTACTACATGAGGCATTAGTTTGCTTCGTCACTTTTAGTGCACAGTCAAGCAGTAAGAATGCGTTTGAGCTACGCAGCCATACGTGATGTGTGTGTGTGTGTGTGTGTGTGTGTGTGTGTGTGTGTGTGTGTGTGTGTGTGTGTGTGTGTGATACTCTTTAAAGAAATATAACTATATTAGTTGACGAAAATCGAGATGAGATATAGCACAAAGTCCTCCCAGCATCAACGGATCCCCCCCCCCCCCCTAAAAGACCAAACCAAGAGTGAAAGGGAGGCGGTGGCCGAGTGGTCAGCGTGTGGGCGGGGTGAGCCCAGGAACCTAGGTTCCAGTCCCAACGATTCACGCTGACAATTTTCAACCATCGCCGAGTGGCGGAAGATTACCCACATTCTGCCCAGATCTTCAATCAACCCTAACATCAGCGACTTCTATCAAGAAGAGCACCGGGGAGGGGTGGATGGCAAAATGGGCCAAGCAAGGGTAACATACCACGGCAACCACTATAAATAAAATTCGTCTGCGCCCCTAACGGGCTGGGGTCGTCCAAGAGACCCCTCAAGATAGCCTACCGACACTATAGGCAGCACTTGAAAATAAAACTACCCTGGACCCCCTAACCCTCCACACCTCACCACTCACACCTCACCCGTGAACACACCGCCCCTTGTGCACCGAGCTTGATCGATGACCCTCTAAATAACGTCCATGATGACTTGTACACACCTCGAGGCATTGTATGATAGGCGATAAAACACTCGCCATTCACTGAAGAATTATGGAGGCGAGCGAAGGTTCTGTTACCAAGGGATCGTTGAGCCCATTTCACATCATCACGAAGACTCGTACACTACTTTGTGGCACTGATCGATAGGCCATACAACTTAAACGACATTCACCCAAGGGTAATGGAGACGATCGAAGGTACTCACAAGGCGAATAACTGGACCCGTAACAGCGCCAGTTATAATTGTGTTTGAAGTGCACAATATTGGCTGAAATGGCCGAGTTGGTGGAATCGATATTTAACATGGAAGTGACGGAGTTACTTTTGATTGGAATGCCTGTAGCTCGAGATCATATGCTACTACCACTACCATTCATATTTCTCCACCTCCTTCTCTTTTTCTTACTACTACTACTACTACTACTACTACTACTACGATACTGCTACTTCTACTACAACTGCTGCTACTACTTTTACTGCCACCTCAGCAGCTATCATTTCTCATTCAAAACCTGCACATGAATGGTTGGAATGAATGAATGCTTTAAGAGGGAGAGTTAGTGAAGGGGAGGAATAAGGAAGCGTAGGGAGAGGGAAGGAAGGGTTGATAAAGTTTTGTTGACAGCTGTGTGTGTGTGTGTGTGTGTGTGTGTGTGTGTGTGTGTGTGTGTGTGTGTGTGTGTGTGTGTGTGTGTGTGTTGTTTACTGACCGTTCTTTGTCTCCATTTCTTTTTCCTCCATTCCTCTCGCCTCTCCCTCTTCGCTCACACACTTCACCTGTCCTTTTCTTTATGTTCAAACTTTTCTTAGCATTTTGTTTGTCTCCTCCTCCCCTCCTCCCTCCTCCATCTCCTCTTTCTCTCTTGCTACCTATTCAAATTTCTTAAACTCCCTCCTCCCTCTTCCTTGCACCCTTCTCCATTTCTTTACATATATGGAGTGAGTGAGTGACAGTGGGAGCGGATGGACGTTCTGTTTGTGCGCTCATGAAACTGCTGACTCGACAATGGCGAGCAGCAGGAGCAGGACTCTGAGACGTGTGTTGCGTCTGTGAAGACTACTCAGGCGATAAGTGGATTGCATGCTGTTTGTGCCCTAAGTGGTGTCATGTGAAGTGTGCTTATCTGACAGGGGTTAAGCAGGATAATATACCCAAAATAAACTGGGTGTGCTCACCATGCTTACACAAGGCATCTTTAGCAACCAGCATTGTGGAAAAATTGGATGAATTTAAGCAAGAATTATCTAAAGAAATATTAGTTGTGAAAGATGACGTTGAAACTCTGGCACTCATTGTGAAAGAGAAATTGGGCGTGGCGGCGGATGTGCTTTGCGCTGACAAGGCAGAGTCGGCTGGCGCCAGCTGGGCTGATGTAGCAAAACGGAGGAGGAAGAAGCATCTCCTTGTCGTGAAGGCCTCTGATCAAGATGAAAAGGCAACTGAGATGAAAAATTAAGTTTCCCAGGCATTACAAGGCACTCAGATTTCTGATTCAAGATTCACGAATAGAGGTAACATTGTTATGAACTTTGATGATGAGAATATAAGAAATGAAGCAGCTCAGAAATTAGAAAATGTAGAGCAAGTTAGCACAAAAAGTGTGGGAAAATTAAGGCCAAAGATCATGATCTGCAATGTGCATAAGGAGGAGACCGGGGATAAGATAACTGAGACATTGTTTAACAGGAATGAGTTCCTACACTCGAGTACAGGGGTTGAGAGGGAAAATTGAGAATGAGTGGATAGGACAGTTTGTTATGGAAAGAAGATAATTGATGAATAATAGGAAGAGAGTGGGTGATAGAACAGAGCCCTGTGAAACACCACTGTTTATAGGTTTAGGGGAAGACAAGTGACTGTCTACCACGGCAGAGGTAGAACGGCTGGAAACGAAATTGGAGATAAAGGAACAGAGAGAGGGATAGAATCCAAAAGAGGGCAGTTTAGAAAGCAAAGACTTGTGCCAGACTCTTTTGAAGGCTTTCGATATGTCTAACGCAACTGAGAAAGTTTCACCAAAACGGCTAAGAGAGGATGATCAGAATCAGTTAAGAGAGCAAGAAGATCGCCAGTAGAACGCCCCTTGCGGAACCCATACTGGCGATCAGATAGAAGGTTAAAAGTGGAAAGGTGCTTTTGAATCTTCCGGTTAAGAATTGATTCAAAAGTTTTAGATAAACAGGAAAGTAAAGCTATAGGGCGGTAGTTTGAGGAATTGGAACGGTCACCCTTTTTAGGCAAAGGATGTACGAAGACGTACTTCCAGCAGGAAGGAAAGGTAGATATTGATAGGCAGAGACGAAAGAGTTTGACCAGGCAGGGTGTCAGCACGGAAGCACAGTTTTTAAGGACAATAGGAGGCACTTCATCAGGTCCATAAGCCTTCTGAGAGTTGAGGCCAGAGAGGGCATAGAAAACATCATTCTGAAGAATCATAATAACAGGCATGAAGGATTCAGAGGGTGAATGAGTAGGAGGAATATGCCCAGAATCGTCCAGAGTGGAGTTGTTACAGAAAGTTTGAGTGAAGAGTTCAGCTTTAAAGATAGATGAGACGGCAGTGCTGCAGTCTGGGTTAAGAAGAAGCGGGAAAGAGGAAGAAGTGAAATTGGAGGAGATATTTTTGGCTAAGTGCCAGAAGTCTCTGGAAGAATTAGATAAATCTAGGTGTTGACATTTGCTATGGATAAAGGAGGTTTTGGTAAGTCGAAGAATAAATTTGGCACGATTCCGGGCGGAAATGTAAAGATCATGGTAAGCGGGAGTTCGAAGGTTCTGGTACCTTTTGTGAGCTGCCTCTCTGTCTTTGACAACACGAGAACAAGCGTGATTTAACCAAGGCATTTTAGCATGGGCAGTGCAGTAGAGAAAGTGAGTGGAATGTATGCCTCCATTCCAGAGACAATCACCTCTGTGATGCGCATTGCACACACAGAGGGGTCTCTCTCCTGGAAGCAGTAATCATTCCACGGGAAATCGGAAAAGTACATCCTCAGGTCGTCCCACCGAGCTGAAGCAAAATGCCAGAAGCATCGCCTCTTCGGTGGGTCCAGAGGATGCACAGGAGCGATGGGACAAGATACAGAAATAAGGTTGTGATCGGAGGAGCCCAACGGAGAGAACAGTTTGACAGAGTAAGCAGAAAGGTTAGAGGTAAGGAAGAGGTCTAGTATGTTGGGCCTGTCTCCAAGACGGTCGGGAATACGTATAGGGTGCTGAACCAACTACTCTACATGTAGATAGTTGAGGAGAGCAAAGTTGTAGGCTTGCTCACCAGGCTGGTAAGTGAAAGAGGATGAAAGCCAAAGCTGGTGGTGTACATTGAAATCTCCCAAAAAGGAGATTTCAGCGGCTTTAGAGCTCAAGTAGTCAAAGAATTTTACATATTTAGTAGAGTTAGGTGAGAGATAAACAGCACAGATGTATTTAGTAATAGAATGACAATGACGTCTTAGCCAGATGGTGGAAAATTCTGAAGAGTCAAGATCGTGGGCACGAGAACAAGTGATGTCGTTGCGCACGTAGACGCAACATCCAGCTTTTGATTGAAATTTAGGATAGAGATAGTAAGAGGGAACAGTGTAGAGATTGCTGTCAGTAGCCTCAGGAACCTGTGTTTCGGTGAGGAAGAGAAGGTGAGGTTTAGAGGAGGAGAGATGGTGTTCCACAGATTGAAAATTAGAATGAAGACCGCGAATGTTGCAGAAATTGATAAGAAAGAGGTTGGAGGAGTTATCAAGACACCTCTCAAGTCGGTAGCCAGAAAGGAAGTCCTCCCTGGGGGACTTTGTGGTCCCCCCCCCCCCCCAGGCGGGGACAACGAGGCATGGTTATGGTTCGCCATTTTGAATTCTGAATTTTGGGAAAAGATGTGTATGCTGTGTGAATGTAGTGTGGTGTGGATAGAGAGAGCATCTGTCTTTAGAGAGCATGCTGAACTACTCTCTGGTGTTGATGAGACAATAGAATAGGGAAACGGTTAGTGAGGTAATGGGAAGGGTCTTTGGAGGGCTTCAGCACCCTTCTCGCTTTCCATATATACCTCACCGGGAGTGGATTGCGCCCGTTCGGTAGGTGTCTTCCTACCTACTCCAGGCGTGAAAATCTTTCTTAGGTCTACCGAAGGAGTGTGATTCATTCTCGTGTTTTAGGCTCTTGCTCTAATGGCATTTTTACTTTCTTAATGACAAAGTGGTCTGTGGGGACGGGGGTATCGTACTGTGGCATGCGGAGTTTTATAAGGTGGTGTTGCTGGTACTGTACGTGTTTTCCTTTTTTTTTTTTCTATTGTCTTGTCGTCACTGTCAGTTTCCTTTCCAAGCTCATCGTATTTTTTTCTTATATCGTTTTTACATATTTCCATTTATTATCTTTCTCCTTTTTATTTATTTTCATCCTCCTATTTTTTTTTATGCATTTCGTTTCTATTTACCTCTGGCCCTTTTTAACACGATGAATTTCGGTCTTTCAGTATTGTTAGCACTTCATCTCATACCTTGTCATAATCCGCTACTTTCTGTCAAAACAAGGAACGTCAATGAGGAAAGGAGGGTAATGGGGAAGAGGAAGGAAGCTTGATGGGTATATTATCGAATTAGGAAAATAAAGAAAAAGTGGAATGTCAGTGAATGAGGGAAAATGGGGGAGGAGGAAAGGCAAGCAAAAAGAGACTATTGGTGATTGAGGGAAATTGGAAAACGATGGTAAACGAAAGAAGAAAAAAGATGAAAGGGGAAAACGGAGGTGACGGAAAAGAATAAGGATTGGGTGACAGGAAAAAGGTATTATTAAAAAGGTGAAGAGATTGGGTACGTGGGAAGGAGAAGACTTATTCAACCTTTTTTTGTGTGATGCGAGACGCGTTTATAATGTGTGTGTGGGGAGGGGAGGGGTAACGGAGTAAAAGAAGAAAATAACGTTGGAATGCTAAGTATACGAAAAGTGAAGGAGAAAAAGATGAAGGGAGGCAAAGAGGGAGACAGCAAATGAAGGAGTAGAGCAAAGTGGGAGGAAAAAGACATGAAACGTGTTGGCGGAAAAGATAAATAAATAAAGAATAAAATGAAATAAGAATATGCAAAGGAAAAAAGAAAACAAGCACTGCAGAACAGGAAGAGCAAGGAAAAGCAATGGAAGAAAGTGTGACAAAAATCTCCATGAAATAACTCAACATTAAAGAAACGAATTAGAAAAAGATAATTGATAAAGGTAGAATAAAAGGACGAGAAAAATAAAATATGAGAGAGAGAGAGAGAGAGAGAGAGAGAGAGAGAGTGAGAGAGAGAGAGAGAGAGAGAGTGAGAGTGAGAGAGAGAGAGAGAGAGAGAGAGAGAGAGAGAGAGAGAGGTATGTGTGTGTGTGTGGGTGTGAGTGTGAGTGTGGGTGGGTGGGTGTGGGGGGGGGCTATGTGTGTGTGTTTTGTGTGTGTGTTGGGGTGGGGGTAAGCAGTTAAATAACGTGGAGGATGGCGGTGAGAGGATGGACTGTCATTTGCCAAGCTTTGTGGGCAAGTTAATGTGTTTATTGGGTTCGTGATGGCCGTAGTGAGTGACTTGTGACGGTGATTGTGAGGGTAAGTGGGGTGTTGTAATGGAGCGATCTGATATTTGGCTGGTAATTGTGGCGTTATTGTGGTGACGGTAATGTATCGGGAGTTTTGATCTCGAACGATATATCTAGGGGTGTTACGGGCTTCTTTGTTTTTTGTTTTGTTGCCCTTGAGCTGGTTCCTTTGATGTTTTAAAGTTAAGGGTACATAGATTGGATGGATAGTAATCGTACTGGTAATGGTTGTGGTGGTTAATTAGAGTTTGCTCTTATCTTAGTTGGTGTTTTCAAAGGTACGTAAGATATGGTTGTGGACTTTTGGCTGTGGTTTTGTGGTTGATATGGTGGTGGTGGTGGTGGTAGAGATGGTCAGATTTATTGGAATATTATTGGTGTCCGTGATATTATAGTAGTTTCTCAATTTCTTTTTTCTCTCATCTCATAACAAGGGTTTGACGTTGCTCTTTGTTATCTTTAAGCTCTCATAAAGTTAACACACACACACACACACACACACACACACACACACACTCAGAAACACACACATAATCTGAATCGCACACAGACAAACTGAAACACACACACACACACACACACACACACACACACACACACACACACCGATCCGGTAGCTCGATCGGCTATAGCGCCGCACTGCAAGGCTTCACGGCCAAACAGGCGGCGGTTCGAGCCCCGCTCAGGCCGGATTCTTTCCGTTGACCAGGAGTGGTTACTGTCCCCCCTTGAGCAAGGGAGATTGGGTGTGTGGTGGATGATGTCCTGTCAGTACCCAGAGATCGACGATAATGAGCATGCATGCACACACACACACACACACACACACACACACACACACACACACACACACACACACACACACACACACACACACACACACACACACACACACACACACAGAGAGAGAGAGAGAGAGAGAGAGAGAGAGAGAGAGAGAGAGAGAGAGAGAGAGAGAGAGAGAGAGAGAGAGAGAGAGAGAGAGAGTTGGCACGTATCTGTGTTTTTAATTATCAAACGACCAGACGAACCTTATTGGAAACAAATTAAATCGGTGAAGCCGGAAAACCCATTGAATGTATGATATTTATGTAAATGTTTATTTTGTTGCACAGGGAAATGGGCTGATTTGGCTATGTACTCGTTATTGGGCTGTTGTTGT
Source organism: Eriocheir sinensis (assembly GCF_024679095.1). Classification (NCBI taxonomy): domain Eukaryota; kingdom Metazoa; phylum Arthropoda; class Malacostraca; order Decapoda; family Varunidae; genus Eriocheir; species Eriocheir sinensis. The sequence goes on from NC_066551.1 coordinate 12,810,216, forward strand.
TGTTGTCGTGTGTGTGTGTGTGTGTGTGTGTGTGTGTGTGTGTGTGTGTGTGTGAGTGTGGGCGGCTTTAATCGGCAATATAACATATACTTAATAAAAATAAATGTAATGCGTTCAGATCTTAACCAAATCATTCAGGTATTGGAATTATTAAAAAGAATAGAAAATAAAAGAACGGACAGGGAATTCCACACCATAAATATACGATAAGCTTGATAACGTTTCCTTGTTATTTTTTTATAAGTCATATTGCATTCATTATCTATTAGCATTAGTTACACCTGAGCAATCCTAACTGCCATTGCATGCTATGGATGTTTACATAGTATATTCGTATTTTTTCAATGTTATTGATTGATAGGCATCATATACTTTTCGTTAGTCAGTTTTATATATATATATATATATATATATATATATATATATATATATATATATATATATATATATATATATATATATATATATATATATATTTTTTTTTACGTCGCTCTATTGCGCCGGTAGGCTTGTTCCCAGTGGATCCTGATAGTCGGTCCAAGGCTTCTTTCCGGTGGGTCCTGATGGTCGGCCCAGCCTGTTCTGGCGCAGGCGAGTATTTATAGTGGCGCCATCTTGCATTGGCTCAAGCTGCCCTCCAGAGCTCATCTTTGATCCTAGAATCGAGAGTCCAGGTTGATAGGTGGTCTTCTGGACAGCATGTGGGTAGTTTTAAGCCACTCGGCGGCTGAAAAATCCCAGCTTGGTGGCACCGGTCAGATTGAACTCGCGTCCTCCTGGACGCAGGGCCGTCTATCCTTCCAGCCACTGCCTATATATATATATATATATATATATATATATATATATATATATATATATATATATATATATATATATATATACATACATACATACATACATATATATATATATATATATATATATATATATATATATATATATATATATATATATATATATATATATATATATATATATATATATATACATACATATATATATATATATATATACATACATATATATATATATATATATATATATATATATATATATATATATATATATATATATATATATATATATATATATATAGTTTGATTCGAAACTGCAAGCACGGGCCCTTACGTTCAACAGGCATTGAGGTGGTGTGTCACAGTGGGAAAGAGATCGGTGAATTAGTGACATCTAAGAGGGATGACCGTGATAATGAAGATAGTGTTGTGTACAGAATACCTTGTAATGGTTGCGACAGTGCATACTATGGCGAGACATACAGAGGCCTGGGCAAAAGGATAAGAGAACATAAAGCAGACGTTCGTCACCACCGTCACACGAGCGCACTAGTGAACCATATTGACGAGAGGGGGCATTTACCTAATTGGGAAGGGGCGGTGATTTTGGAGAAAGGACTAAGCAAACTACGGAGGAAGGTACTGGAAGCGCTACATATATCAGTGAATGAAAATATTAACCAGAGAACAGGTGATATAAAATGGGCAAGGATCACAGCGGCAGTCACGGCAAGGCAGGCGATTAAAGGGGCGGACCACCAACGGCTACCACCACACCCTAGACCTCACTCACCCAAGAGAGGTCCACATGACCCGACCTGACCACCGAGGAGGAAGCCTAGGCAGTTACCAGTTAGGGATTTGTCTTTGTGTATAAATATAGCATGCTTTCACTGGTGTATTCATTCCTCTGAAGAAGCTGTACCAAGCGAAACTAGTCAGGAATAAACTTCTGATTTGACCCTTGATTTTCCCTACTCACCTTCACCAACTTGTCAAAATCTCTCTCTCTCTCTCTCTCTCTCTCTCTCTCTCTCTCTCTCTCTCTCTCTCTCTCTCTCTCTCTCTCTCTCTCTCTATATATATCGATATATATATATATATATATATATATATATATTTTTTGGGGGCTCTAAAATCCCTTCTGTCCTTTATTGATGGTCCCCTTATGTTGGCACATGACGCACCGGAAGTGCAAGACATTGGCGTTCGTCATATCTCGATTTAAGGACAAAATACTTCTCCATGTCGAGCCACGGGTTCTGGGTATTCTGGGACTCCTGACCGTCAGCTTGAGAGTCCGCCTCACCCACATCTGCTGGCGGCTCCCTAACAGGGTCAGCATCCTCAGGCGGAACAAACATGTCCTCACTCTGGTCACCTTCCATGACATCGATAACGATAAACAAGGCGACAATAATGAACGCGACTACACGGTGACAACGTCGCAGCTAAACTGAACAAAGAGCCCAACAAGCAGCAACAAGAAGAGAAGAGAAAGAAGCCTCCAGTTTATCCTAAATCCGTATATTTTACCCAAGATTTCACGCAAATTTACGCATTTTTTTTCTATAACTGACACATTTTTATTATTTTAAGTTTATTTCTTGTCAGGTGGAAAATATCGAATTCTTGTTATTAAATCCCAAGTTCAAAGAGTTGGAAATGGAAGATGTATTACCCTAAAATACCAAAAAGATTCCCTAATAATTGTCCAATTACCTTACTCTAAGGCGTGATGTACCCAAAAGTGGAACCCTTGAAGTATTACGCCATGTGGCTCAACTGGTGCTGTGGCTGCCCACAACGGACAAGACCAAACCTGTATGAATTTTTTAGTGGACTTAAGCTAGTGGAGGAGGAAGTACACTTAGCGGAAGCTAAGTGATCCGCTAACTGTTTCCAAAGTTAGCGAAAACGGTATTCAGCTATCGAAAAAGCTAGCTTTGCTAATTAGCGGTTAGCGGATTGGTGGAACCGTGCCCACCACTGTGTATATATATATATATATATATATATATATATATATATATATATATATATATATATATATATATATATATATATATATATATATATATATATATATATATATATATATATATATATATATATATATATAATATTATTAATATTATTATCATTATTATTATTATTATTATTATTATTATTATTATTATTATTATTATTATTATTATTTTTATTTTAATTATTATTATTATTATTATTATTATTATTATTGTTGTTGTTGTTATTATTATTGTTATATTGATGATAATAATAATAATAATAATAATAATAATAATAATAATATCATATTAATAATAATAATACCGAGTTGACGTTGGGTGAGAAACAGGGTTGGTCTCTCACTTTTTATCTCCGTGTAGCAGAGTGGCAGCACACGCCGCGCCGCGGCTGCGGTGTAATCAACCTGTCTTTCTTTGACCAGTAATAGTAATACTAATACTAATAATAATAATAATAATAATAATAAGATAAAGAAAGTATTAAAAGGAAGATAAAGAAAAGATAATGAAAAGATAAAGAAAGCGGTAAAGAAAAAGAAAAAAGAACAAAGGAAATGAAGTAGAAGAGAGGAACAACAACAACAAATATAAATAAAATCAACAATATCCTTACCACTGCTGCCTCGGCCGTTAAAGTTCACACCTTTGAGAACTACAGTGTTGCAAAGGTCACTTCAGGAGGTCACATCAACAAGCCAACAATTCTGCAGACGCTCGCCATAAAATGAACCAAACTGTTGCTGGATGGTTAAGAAACTCTTCACCAATTCCTTCACGGTGAGATGTGGAGCGTGGAAAAGGCGCAATATTTCCTTTTTTTATTCCTTCCCTGGTCAAGGAAACAGAGACAAGGCTAAACAAACACGTTGCAGTAGTTGGTTCAAGCTGAGATATAACGCGCGGAAAAGTTACCGTATTCGTGGTGGTCACGCCTGTATAGGCTTTTTAGTTCCCTTGTTTGCAGGAGTGCCTGTGTATGACATTTACTCTCTGAAGTTTGTCCATGTCTTGACTGAGTCTGTTGTTGTAATGAGGTGGCGGGGGCAGGACGTGATAGCCATCTGGGCTACCCTAGACACACTTTCCTTGGTACTCTTATCATTACTATTACTGCTGCTACTGTTGTTGCAATGAATTGGTGGGGGCAGACCGTGACAGCCAGCCTCTTTCTGGGCTAACCAAGGCATACTTCCGGTGTTAAGCATCGACCTGTCCTGTTCCTGTGTCTTCAGATAGCTGTTTACCATACGCAATCTCTTCATATGCCTCATCCAGCTGCGCTTCCGCCTCCCGACGCTGGTAGGCTGGCAGTGCCCATATGCGGGCGTCAGGAACGACCTGACCTGTTCATGCGTATTCTGCGTATAGCTGTTTGCTATACGCTGCTTCTTCATAGGCCTGCTCCCGTCATGCTCCCGTTTCTTGATGCTGGCAGGTTGGCAGTGCCCATGCATGGGCGTTGGCACGGTGGTAGGATGGCAGTGCCCATGCACGGCTGTAGACTTGTGGCTAGACTGGCAATGCCCATGCACGGGCGCGGGCACGACGGTAGGCTGGTAGCGCCCATGCACGGGCGTCCCGGCGCTCTCAAAATCCCTGACGATGCCCGCCTCGTCAAAAAGCTCCCGGCTGAGACGCACCGCCTTCACGTCCCGCTGCGGCAGCATTGCCTTTACAAACTTCCTAATGAGCCACCTGGTGGGCAGGTTGGAGTGCTGCACGATGAAACTCATGAAGGCCAGGCAGTAGTACTGGCACGTGGCGACGCCTACGCCCTGGATGCCGGGCCGCTCGAGGCGGCATCGAACGAAACCCGTGCCGGAGCGGGTCACGGCCGCCTTCACCTCGGGGGTCGGGGCGATGGCAAAGTTACTGTCAAAGAAGCAGTACTCGGCGTCCAGGCCCCGGTAGAGTAGCACGGCGTGCACCATGGTATCGGTGCACGCCTCGCGCGGGCAGTAGAGATAATGCGGGGGACGCACCCTCACCCATAGTTGCACGCCCTGGCCGGGAGACATCCTGAAGGAATGTTTCTGGGAGGGCGGGACGTAACGGAACCTTCCGGCAAGACGGCCTCGGCCGGAGTCCAGCAGCTCCACGAGCTCTCCACACTTCATTACCCGCACGCGCCGCAGGGCCGCGAAGTACTCCCGTACTATTTTCACGTCAGCTGTAGGGTTGTCCATCTCAGCTGCTTCTTACGCCCAGTATTGAGTCGTATAGTCTTTAAGGCGGCGATTTGACACATCACCTCGGTTTTCTTCATTTGGTTTTAGTGAGCTTGGAGTTGACATTGCACGGGGGCGTGTCTAGAGTTGGTGGCGCTCAGTTAGTGGCTCTTAGCTAATTACAAAGCGAGGCCTCTGTGTGTGTGTGTGTGTGTGTGTGTGTGTGTGTGTGTGTGTGTGTGTGTGTGTGTGTGTGTGCCTAACTTAATGGGAATACGGGGGTAACCTCAGGGCCTTGGGAGATGGTTTGTCGAAGACATTGAATCCTTTTACAGTTTCCTGCTTCCCGGAGCAGTGGTCCGGTGCCTTAATGATAAAACGCGCCAAAGTGACGGGCGATACTTATTATGCGGAATACTCTGTTACTTTTATCTGTTATTTACTTCAGATGACTAAGCAGAGAGAGAGAGAGAGAGAGAGAGAGAGAGAGAGAGAGAGAGAGAGAGAGAGAGAGAGAGAGAGAGATGGACGGCCAACTAGAAATAGCTGAAAAACAAGGAAAAGAGAAAAGTCGTGTAACAGCAGCAACAGCAGCAATACGAAAATAATAAAGCAACTTTTTAAAACAATATCAAACAAAATAATGCAAGTATTCCCTCAGAGTGAAAAACACTATGCAAATATAACACCAACCCTCCCTCCAAACACACACACACACACACACACACACACACACACACACACACACACACACACACACACACACACACTAAAAAACAGCCAAACGCAAACACACACAAAGAAAGGAACAGTTACCCTCCCTCTAAAACAAACTATAAACAACGCACACATTCACCACTCACCCCAAAGATAATATATAAAAATTGCGAAGTGATACACGTTCAAGGCAAAACACGTGTAATGATATGTTGAAAAAAAAAAGTGTAGTCCTTGCATACGATTTTAACAAAAAAAAACAAAAAAAAGATATAGGACAAAAAGAAAAGAGTGAAATCATCATAATGGACCGCCCATTCTAGACACTGTGATAAAAATAAAATAAAATAAAAGACGCAGTAATTCTTGCGACAGCCATCAGTAACTACCTCAAATTACGTTTAAAAATTCAAACATTTGGTATGACAGACAGACAGACAGACAACTATGCCCCAGGAAACAAAATGATGAAGCAAAGTTATGAAAATATTTTCAAGGTTCAGAAAACAAGAGGAAAACTGTAGAACTTTTGTTGTTTCTCTTCTTAGTTCGTTTCCTTTGCATCATTAAGATGACCGCTCCACGTCCTGATGAGAGTCCTGTCTGAGCTACCTCAAAGCAGACATGGGGCGATTACTACATTATGTAATCGATTACGATTACTTCATATTTTCACGATTACGATTACAATAAAATTAGGTGTAATCGATTACGATTATGATTACATGATGTATTAATCGTGATTACAATTGTGATTACTCGAAAGACTGAAAGGTGAATTTGCAAATGGTTGAATTACTACAGATATTTAGAGGACGTTCCTGCTGTACGAGAAACTATTAACTAAAACTTTGCTAATGTAATTGCTAAAGTAATAACGATTACGATTACATTTTTAATGTATTCGATTACGATTGCGATTACTTGAAAAACTGTAATCGATTACGATTACAGATTACGATTACCCCATGTCTGGCTCAAAGGTTTTGTTTCTTTGTTCTTGTTCCCATTTAACCGTACGATTTACCTGTCCTTCAGAATTAGGAGTTAGAACACTTGGTAAGGTAACTCGTGTTGAATTTTACTCAGGGACGTAAGATTCATTTGTGTTTCTAGGCTACTCGCTAATATTTAAAGCATTTTTTTAAGACTTACAGACTTCTTTAGACTTACAGACTTCTTTAGACTTACAGACTTCTTTAGACTTACAGACTTCTTTAGACTTACAGATTTCTTTAGACTTACAGACTTCTTTAGACTTACAGACTTCTTTAGACTTACAGACTTCTTTATCCCGGCGACAAGAAAAGACAACGAAATTTTAAACACTCCAAAGAAACCCTTGTTGTCTTTACTTGATTATTACTGAAACACAAAATTGAAAACAATGATTAGCCTTCGCGCTCTTTTATTTGGCTATCTCCATAGCCATTAACTAGCCTCTAAATTTAAGGGCCCTATTTTCAGGGGCTTTCGGCTCACACAACAAATTCCAAAGGCCACAGAGGAGATTAGTCGGGTTCTCATGATATCTTCTTTTTTTCACATTCAATGTGCAAAAGCCTAGTCAAACCATCACTAGGCTCATTAAACTATCCATTGAACTACTGACTACTACGAAAGCCTTGTCATATGAAGGGATGTAAGTATGACCCGGAATGGGAGGGTATAAGTATACCCCGAAACCTTTGAAAATACGGGATTACGTTTCGTTTCATATGCAACCCCCATGACCCCATGAACCATAACATTTATTAAAGCTGTTCCCTTGGTGAGTGGTGCAGCGACAGTCAGAAAGAATTGTAAAAAGTGAAACTCCTTTTGCCGTTTATCGGTCCGAAAAGATAGTTTACTCAAATCGCGGAGCAGGAAACTGGCCTTATTACCTTTAATTTACTCTGTGGTTAATTTTTGTGTCGCTTGTAAATTAAGCTGTGTTTTCTTACCCTTAATCAACCTAATTACCTGCACTGTTACTTTAGCAGCCAGGGAAAGAAGGGAGGAAGGGTATATTGAGTGTGTGAGGGAGGAGGATTAGTAGGAAGTGGAGAAGAGGAAAAAGGAGGATGAGAAAGGGGAAACATAATAAAAAGTACAAAAAGGAGGATAACACCGACGTAAAAAAAAAAACGGATGTAGACTGCGAGGAGGAAGAGGAGGAAGATTAATTGCCAAGGGAGGATGCAATAAGAGAGAGAGAGAGAGAGAGAGAGAGAGAGAGAGAGAGAATGTAAACAAGTGGGCAGGGAGACAAGTAAAAACTATATTGCCAACGAGGGGGAAGGGGATGTGTAAAAAGCACAACAAAAATGTGACACGAGGAAGGAATACACGAAAAATAGGAGAAAAAAAACATAGAGGAATAAATATGTATGTAGTAACTTGCAGGAAACGGGAAGAAACTGATATAAAAATAAGTGGAAAGGAAGTGGAAAGGTGAGAGAGAGAGAGAGAGAGAGAGAGAGAGAGAGAGAGAGAGAGAGAGAGAGAGAGAGAGAGAGAGAGAGAGAGAGAGAGAGAGAGAGAGAGAGAGAGAGAGAACGTTGGTTTCTTTTGAAGGTTTAGTTTTTATTCATCATAAAAGTGGAAACAATGCATTTGAATAAAAAGCGGGAGAAGAGCGAGGGAGGAAAAGGCTGAGAAAAATAGCGTGGAGAGAAAGGCAGGATGACAACCTATCGTGGGAGGAAGAGAGGAAGGAAAAGTGTTGGAAAGGCGAGGCAAAAATAAAAAAGGACGTTGACACGGATAAAGGGGGGAAAGTTTTGGAAGTCCATGAAAATAAAAAAGAAAATCCTTATATTTACTCACATTTGATTTCATAGAATACAGGAATGGTACACGATATAATAACAGCAGTAATGGAAGAGATGGCGATGATAATAATAATAATAATAATAATAATAATTGTTGTAACCCGTAATCCGGGTCACACAGGGGAGACGACACACTGTTTGTACTAGTGACACTTGACTTAAAATTCTGGTACTTTAGGAGTATTTAAAGGAGTTCATAAATGGGGTGATGAAACGGTGTCGCCTTTCTTATATGTATTTTATTCTACCTTAATACTACTTAATATTACAGAGGGTAAAAATATTGTTTAAACCAGCGACTGGCTTACTAGACTCAATGAGTCTTCAGGTTTTCTTTCACTATTGGTTACTGACGTTAACACTGGTATAATATTGAGTAAAAACTCACACAATAAAGTATCATAGAAATATAATCCTAAGTAAAACTAAGATAATAGAACACAATAGATATGTTAGATACGCTTTCCTCTATGGTAATTCTTCACTCCATACTCACAGTAGCAACGATGAATGTTCTACCCATGTTGTCTAGGGAAGGACAACTGAGTGTCCAGCCACGAACAGAGTGCTGGTTAATCTGAGGTCAAGCCTGGAGAAAATGCTTCTTATATAGGCAGATATCGCGAGGGTAATACGTCAGGCGTGTGAGTCATACATCAAACTCACACCGAGCTCATACAATAATCTACCTAACCGACATGCTTAATTCACGCGGTGACGCAGCTTTGTTTTCATAACATTTTGTTCCGCGGCTGATCCTGTTTTGCCGCGGTGATTGTGTTTTGGCTTAGAGATAAGCGGGTGCGTTAATGGGCAATTACAATTGTGTATAGGTTGGTAAATGAACAGTGGGGACAATCATGTGTTGGAGTCCGTGTTGTGTTTTAGCGGTCGATACCGCTGTTGTCATCGGAAAATATTGCCGGTGAAGATGATGATGACACGAGTGGTGTCGCAGCCTCAGGGCACCATACCCCCGTTAAAATCACGCCACGTCCTCGTGGCACAAAGCGTTCCGCCCGGCGGACGACCATGGAGGGCCCAGACGGGGATGGCGGGATCGTGGGGGAGGAGTCCTGCGAGAGACGGGACCGGAAGAGACAGAAGAAGGCCACCCCACCGGCGACGAAGACGACGCCGAGGAGCAGCCACCCCACCAAGGGAGGAAGGGGTCGAAGGCGGGGACCGGAGACGGATTCCTGGAGCGCGTGAAGTGCTGGAGGAGGTCCAGCAGGGGGCCAGAGACGACCCGGGCGACGGCGGCGGGGAGGGAAGGGGCCAAGGGAGTCTTGGCCAGGAGCGATGAGACCACGTCACGTCCGATGTGGAAGGGGCGCGATGAACCGTCAGCGGGCGTCACCGTCCATAGTAGCAGAGGCAGGGAGGCTGAAGGCGTCGGAGTGGGCACTACAGCCCATACCGAGGCGGAGACCTGTCCCGTTGATGGTCTGCCTGTATTTGGAGACCGGGCTGTCCGGGCAGACCATGGTGACCATCTGGGGAGTATCGGTAGCGAAGACCCAGCCCGCAGGAGACGGGATGAAGACCGGGGGGAAGACTCTGAGGAGAGACTTAGAACACAGCGAGAGGGCGTCTGGGCGAACGAGAAGAGCGATCTCGCAGCGCTGGACAGAAGTCGAGTAGACAGGGGCGACAGGGGACATACATAGAGCAGGTGGTGTTTAGTACAGCGGTCCAAGGAGTCCAAGAGCATATAGTGAGTGCGGTCTTCAGAAACCGCAAGGTAAGTGGAAAGCGTGTCGGTGTGCAGAAAATATGGCGTGCCATCAAGATGAAAAGGCAACGCGTCCATTTTAAACACATCGATCACGTCAGAGGTATCCCCTTTCATGGGGATTTGTAAGTATAAGTTAAGGGTTCCTGAGGAAAGCGTACCTTTAGAAATAACCCTAGAGACATCTCTATACAATGCTAAATATTCATGTGCTGCAGGGAAAAGTAAGCCTGGGTAATGGGTGACGCATTGCTGAGCACACGAAATAGTACATCATTTGGAAGGAGGAGAGGAAACCTGCGTTTGGGACAGCTGCTGAAGGCCAAGCTTGAGATTCAGAGTATCATGATTTAGGTCACTAAGTGCCAACTGAATGAGAAGGATAGTCTCCAAAATACGCATTTCCCTTCAATTTGCAAGGTTTTAGTGAGAACTGACGGATAATAGCTGAGGCCAAAGCCGAGGCGGACTCTAGACGGAGATGGCAGAATGAATATGACGGAGGTCCTGAACTGTGGCGTTGAGGACTTCCTGATGGAGGTTAAGTTGACGTCTCTCTTCTGTGGACAGGGTGTAGAGCTGGGAGAGCTTCACGTGTATCACATCTATTTGGGCCTGAGTGGCCGTACCGAAAAGGAGGTTTGCTACCGAGCCAAGGAAATCCACGGCTCCTCGCTTCTGGCGAGTCCGAAACGGGCTTCCATCTCTACCACTCATAGCCGACAGAAAGCTGTTAAGATCTTTGAATAACTTCTCAAACTCAATGTGAAAAGAGTCTAGAGTGCGCCTGAGTAGACCAACAGTGGGGAACGATTGATTCATATGTTCAATCGACCATGAAACTTCCGCTGTTAGATTTGCCACGTTGATGAGAGGACGTTGGATGTCGTCCGTCTTGATGACGACGGGGACAACATAGTACCGTCCTGTCAACAGCATCTTAAAGACTGGGGAAGACGAGGCCGGGACGAATGGGTTGCTCCCGGGAGGGATCAAGGGAAGACAAGGAGAGGGCAACACCCAGGATCTGTAATTATAGGGGGCATCAGTTCGTTGGTCGTTGGCGATACTCAAGAGGGCGGTCCATCACATTGGGGAGAGAAGGGGGTACCGTATTGGATCGTAATGAGCGACTGACACAGGGCTCTGAAGGAGCTGAGGGAACCAATGAGGGGACCTCTGAAGCATCTGAGGAGACAGGAGCCGGTGAGGAGAGCTCGGAAGGAGCTGGAAAGGACAATGGCAGCGGCCTCGGGGAATAAGTCATGGGGAGTGGGTCCACTTCTACTACGTGATCAGGGAGAGGGTATGCACGCCTGACATTAGGAGAGTCATGGAAGCCAAGAGAGTCCTCGTGAACGACCTGAACATTATTTGTGTGAACTGTCTTGATCTTACCACCTCTAACATGACGCAGTCGTAAGACTACAGGGCTTATTTTTCTAGCACCCTAAAGGTCCATTGAACAAGGGCTGGAGCTTCTTTGGTTCGCCCTTTGTACATACATGCCTTAAGTAGACCCGATCTCCTACTACCACCTGTTTGGGTTTGGATTTCCTAAACATTCTTTCTGACTCCTGCCATCCTATATCTATATTGGTCTGACATAGTTTATAGGTACCTGCGACACTAGAAGTAAATGCTTTATAGCTGTCAACATCATAACAAGGTTGGAGTTTATTCTCAAGCACTTCAAAAGGAACATTTGGGTCCCGAGAGAAAAGCAAGAAAAATGGTGAATCTTTCAGAACACGATGGTAGGCAGTGTTGTAGGCGTGTGTTGCAACCGGAAGCATTTGGTCCCAGATACCGCGATTGTCCTCGCACAAAGTTCTCAAGATATTTATTAAGGTGCCATTAGGCCTTTCTATCACCCCGTTTGCAGACGGGTGATAAGGAGTTGTCCTTAGATGATCAATCTGCAACAACTGAGTCAACTCTCGTAAGAGAGTGTTGACGAACTCCTTTCCTTGATCCGTGACTAGAATCGGCGGGATGCTGTGTACACAGACTACGTTCTTGTAGAACGCAGCTGCCACTTCCTTGGCTGCCTTCGTACGAAGGTGGGGTTCGACCAAGAAGCGTGACAGGACGTCTATCACTGTCAGTACATACCTATAGCCTTCGTCTGAAACAGACAAAGGTCCGACAATATCCATATGGACTCTGTCAAACGGTTGGCCAACCTCTGGATACCTCATAAGTGGAGCTGGCGGGGATCCCCTCTGTGTAAACCGACAACAGACAGGACAAGATCTGACATATTGCTCCACGTCCGCCTTCATTCCCGGCCAGTACGCAAACTTGCGACAGCGTGCCAACGTAACCTTAGTGCCTCCATGCCCTGCAGGTAGCATGGAATGCGCCAAAGCTAACGCGTTAGGAATGTAGCTTGGAACGATAACCAGTCTTTTCTGCTTGTTGTATTCATCGCAAACATCGCGGTAGAGAATGCCGTTCTCTACACACTTCACTACGAGGCAGTTTTTTGAAGTGCCTCTTAGCTGCATTTAACGTTACATTGCTCCTCTCTGCAACCTTTCTCTCATCTCTCTCATGTACGTTACCACCGGTGGTTTGTTCAAAAGCATGCTTCAATTCTCTCAGTTCAGGATCGCGATCCTGGTGCTCCATGAGTCCAGCAAGACTCAATGGAGAAACTTATCCTGTTTGTCATGTCCCTCCGGAGAGGCGACAGACATGTCCTGTCCACCCGTAAAGGTGACAGACATAATTCGAGCATCCAATTCGCCTTCTATCACGTCACTCCTGATTCCTAATCCTTGACAAAAATCTGCTACCATGTTGCTGGAGCCTGGGACAGAATCAATACTAAAGTCAAATTCTCCTAGAAGTGTCTGCCAGCGTGCAATCCTGCTGCTAGGTACTGTGCTTTGTAACAGCCAAGTCAGTGGTCTATGGTCCGACAGGATGTGTATCCTATAACCCAAGATAAGGGGTCGGTTAGTACTGAGGCCATAGATGACTGCTAAAGCTTCTCTCTCTACCGCTGAGTAGTTACGTTCTGCTCCATTCAGGGTTCTACTAAAATATGCTATGGGACGTAAATTACCATTTTCATCCTTTTGTTGCAACACACCACCTATTGCCTTATCTGACGCATCTGTGGTGAGATTGAAGGGCTTCCGGAAATCCGGAAAGGCTAAAACAATGTCAGTCGTTAGACTGTTCTTTAGTGTGCTAAATGCATGCAATGCCTCTTCATTCCACTACAGATGTGTCTTATCATTCTTGGTTACTTTCCTCCCTTTGAGTAAATTATTAAGTGGGGATGCTATCTTGGCAAAGTCTTTAATGAATTTCCTATAAAAGTTAACCAATCCCAGGAAACCTTGAAGTTCTTTGACTGTTTTCGGAGGAGTGAGTTGTTGCACCGCCTGTACCTTTGAGGGCTGAGGCTTCAAGCCAGAAGCACTAACAATGTGACGCAGTTAATCTACTTGCTCTTTGAAAAAGGAACACTTATCTAGTCTTAAGGACAGGTGAGCCTTCTGCAGTCTGTCCAAGACGGCATGGAGGTTCTTAGGTGATGGTACATGTCTTTCCCTTGTACTATCAAATCATCAAGGTATACATGTACAATTCTTCCTGTCAGACCTATGAGAACTTGATTCATGATCCGTTGATAGGCTGCAGGTGATGTTTTTAATCCTATGTTTAATGAATTGAATTCATAGAGGCCATAAGGTGTCGTGAAGGCTGTCAAGTGTTTAGATTCCTCTGCCAATGGGACTTGGTGGTAGCCCTGGCGCAAATCAAGGGAGGTGAATACTTTACTTTCCCCTAACTGTTGCAAAATGAGGTTAATGTTAGGGAGTGGATGTTTGTCATCAATCAATTCATCGTTCAGAGCGCGGAAGTCGAGACAGAGTCTGACTCCACCATCCTTTTAGCAACAGGGACTAGAGGTGCGCTAGGGTGACGCACTAGGGCGTATAATACCCTGGGCCTCAAGGTCCTTGAGCTGAATCTCTATTTCTTTATGATATTTTACTGGTATTGGGTATGGCTTTTTATATATAGGCTTGTCATTTTTAGCCTTAAAGTGTGAACATAATAGGGGTAATAGTGAGTGGCTCGTTTTTAGAGCAAACACATCAGGATACTTGCGGGTTAAGCCCTTCAGACAGCAATTTTCCCGTTGTGAGGGTAAAATAGCTCGTCTATCAGCTTATCGAGTACCATCTGCTTACTTGACTGGGTGACAGGCGGCTTTGTAGCTGTTTTGTGACAGCCGCTACACATTCATTAGTCGATGATTGATAGTATTCTGAGTGACAAGAATAAATGTGTCCCATCACTTCACCTGTTGGCATCTCAATAGTTTCTTCAGTTGGGTTAGCATAGGGAATGATGAATTTACCTTTGGTTTGTTTGACGTTAGGAGTTAAGGTAACTAACCCGGGAAATAAAAATGAAGAAGGGATATCATTGGACCTTGGGAGAAATAAGGCTTGCTGGGCTCTGCCAATCTCTGCCTCCAGAGTGACATACCCTGCCGTGCCTGGGAGCAAGGACGCCACGTTAATAGCGTATGCTTTCACTGGTACTTCCTCCATCTCGTCTAAAGTAGGTTTATGATCTTCTGGGTACGGGCTCATATCGTCCGCAGCCAGGAATGTACTTCCACTGGGTAGGCGCCCACCATTACACTAAACTGCCCAGGTGTGTCCAGCGGTGCAGCTACATTTTGTCTCCACATAAATTCTAGGCCCAACAAAACTGCTGTTGTTAACATTATACGTTGTGATATTAATAAAAACTTTTGTATAATTTCTCCGTGCACAAAGTATTCTACTACTTCAGCTAGTCCTTTATTAGGGATTGAGTCCGATCTACCCTTGTATGGAAAGAGGTTCTGTAACTATCATCTTCCCGCCTACCTTCCTAAATAAATCTTCTTCTATTAGGGACGCTCCTGCTCCTGTGTCTAGCATTGCGTAAACCATCTCCTTTGGTGCATTAGCGCCTACGCACAATCTCAACGTGAGGGCGTTGGTAGGGCCGTGGACTGCCGCAGCTACTCTGGGGTCGTTTTTTTTTGTTCTTCTCGTGGTCAGGGTTAACCCAGGAGCTACGGGGTGAGGGACCGGCCGTGTACTCCGGGCGCCAGGCAGCAGGCGAGACAGGCTGACGCCTGTTTCGAGTGGGCTGGTACTGAGGGTACCGAGAGCCTGTTGGTGGGTGGTAGGCACCCCATACTGCCTTCCATATGTGCAATCGCGAGCCATGTGTCCTACATACCCACAAGCATAACATGTAGGTGGCGTGGGCGCGTTCCCATATGGGCGTGTAGGTGGCGCGGCGTGCCGTCCTCCCTTTGGGGTATCGGGTAACGTGACTGGCCTGGAGGGCGTGGAGGACGGCAGAGACATGTTTGGGTCCGGATGCCTGGGTGGAACAGACGTTCAGCACTTTTTATTTCTTTGGCGATATCGGCATCGGATAGCTTCGACTCTGGATAAGCTTTAATATACTCATACCCTTTCTTTAATACCTTCTGTGGGTCCCCTTTTCTTCCTCCGTTAGGATGAGTAAGAGGGCCGGAGGAAAGCCTCTCTGAGCCGTAAAGCGGTTATCTCAGTTAGAAACTGGCATTGTCAGGCTTGAGAGCGATCAACTCGTCTCTCAATGTCTCCAGGCGGATGAGGAAGGTGCGGATGTTTTCTCCTGTCCGCCGTTTTGCCTCTCCCAATTCTTTCTGGAGGACCGAAAAGGTCCTTACTGTGGGAAACACACGTAGGAAGTCTTCCTTTACTTTTCCCAATCCTGTCCACATCTAGTGATACAACCGAGGAGATGATCGCGCTGCTCCCAGGGCATATTGTTTGGCTAACTCAATCTTTCCGGTAGTGTCCCAATTTGCCTGTGTCCGGCTTTCAATATCCTCTATCCATTTCTTTGCTAGCTTATGGCATGGGAGGTTTGGTGCTTTGCTACTTTTTTCTTCTCCACCACAAAAATATAAGAGTCCCTGCACTCTACTAAAATCATTCAAGGTATGACGGCTAAGTAGCGTGACAAGATCAGCATGGGCAAGGGTGATCGATTTTCCATCTTCTTTTTGGGGAGGTTCTGCCTTCGTCTGGCATTTTTAACTCTAAAGTCTTATTCCGTACTTCCAAGAATAACTGTCTTCTCCCTCGCTTTCGGATGTGGACATACACCAGTACAATACCAATATAAACCAATATAAATCGCAAGTTTCACCACAAGTTTCACCACAAGTTTCACCACATGTTTCACCACATGTTTCACCACATGTTTCACCACATGTTTCACCACCCCACACCTGACACCAATGTTGTAACCCGTAATCCGGGTCACACAGGGGAGACGACACACTGTTTGTACTAGTGACACTTGACTTAAAATTCTGGTACTTTAGGAGTATTTAAAGGAGTTCATAAATGGGGTGATGAAACGGTGTCGCCTTTCTTATATGTATTTTATTCTACCTTAATACTACTTAATATTACAGAGGGTAAAAATATTGTTTAAACCAGCGACTGGCTTACTAGACTCAATGAGTCTTCAGGTTTTCTTTCACTATTGGTTACTGACGTTAACACTGGTATAATATTGAGTAAAAACTCACACAATAAAGTATCATAGAAATATAATCCTAAGTAAAACTAAGATAATAGAACACAATAGATATGTTAGATACGCTTTCCTCTATGGTAATTCTTCACTCCATACTCACAGTAGCAACGATGAATGTTCTACCCATGTTGTCTAGGGAAGGACAACTGAGTGTCCAGCCACGAACAGAGTGCTGGTTAATCTGAGGTCAAGCCTGGAGAAAATGCTTCTTATATAGGCAGATATCGCGAGGGTAATACGTCAGGCGTGTGAGTCATACATCAAACTCACACCGAGCTCATACAATAATCTACCTAACCGACATGCTTAATTCACGCGGTGACGCAGCTTTGTTTTCATAACATTTTGTTCCGCGGCTGATCCTGTTTTTGCCGCGGTGATTGTGTTTTGGCTTAGAGAGATAAGCGGGTGCGTTAATGGGCAATTACAATTGTGTATAGGTTGGTAAATGAACAGTGGGGACAATCATGTGTTGGAGTCCGTGTTGTGTTTTAGCGGTCGATACCGCTGTTGTCATCGGAAAATATTGCCGGTGAAGATGATGATGACACGAGTGGTGTCGCAGCCCTCGGGGCACCACATAATAATAATAATAATAATAATAATAATAATAATAAACATAGTATTAGTTTTAGTAGCAGAAGTAATAATAATAATAATAATAATAATAATAATAATAATAATAATAATAATAATAATAATAAAAATAATAATGATTCCAGTAATAGCAATAATCACAATAATGATGATTATATACATCATTTCAATAACCATAAATGCTTTTACATATATTTCAATTGAAGTAGGTTTATATATGACAACGTACCGCGAACACTAGTCTCTATAAAATGAAGTTCCGAATGTTTCTTTTCTTTATGTGCAGCAAAAAAAAAAAAAAATAAATAAATAAATAAATAAATAAATAATACTCTTAAAGGAGACTATGTGAGTCCACTAACTGCAATACATGAAGAGAATGTACAAGCCTACCACACCCCAGTCCCAACCCTTACCTCGAGATATTGGACGGGGACAGTATTGGCTATAGGGAGTACAGTACACCCAGCCTGCCTCCATAAATAGCTCATAGCACAGAAAGAGGTGGGAAAAGAGAGGAAAGAGGTGAAACATAAGTAAGTAGTGGAGCGTGGTTCCGATCCACAGACCTTTTTGGGATATGGGCCCAGAACACGGTCACTTCGCCATTCTGCAGCTGTACTTGTTCCTTTTTCTTTTTGGTGTGTGTGTGTGTGTGTGTGTGTGTGTGTGTGTGTGTGTGTGTGTGTGTGTGTGTGTGTGTGTGTGTGTGTGTGTGTGTGTGTGTGTGTGTGTGTGTGTGTGTGTGTTGTGTGTGTGTGTGTGTGTGTGTGTGTGTGTGTGTGTGTGTGTGAATTAGCACACACACAACACAGGGTTACACACACACACACACACACACATTTAACAAGGACAAGAAAAATATAAGAGAGAGAGAGAGAGGAGATAACATAGACAGATAACATAACACTGTAAATAATATTCTCTAACTCTCTCTCTCTCTCTCTCTGTATATATAGTTGAGAGGGCTAGGGGGCGTTGTATTGGAATATTGTGAAATAATATAATAATACGTTGTATTTATATAATTCATAGCGCACACAGAGCCAGTAGAATAAATTAATTAACCCTAAAAACTAGAGGCTACTGTCAAGTGATCATGTCACCTAGACTAAGATCGAGCAAAACACATAAGTTTTGTGTCTCGTTTGTGAGGATTTCACAGGCGAGAAGTGGATTGGATGTTCTTTGTGTCCTGAATGGTGTCATGTGGAGTGTGCTCATTTGTCTGGAATTAAGCAATATACATAAAATTAACTGCATTTGCACCCCATGCCTCCATAACGCATCTCTGGCTACCAGCATTGTGGTAAAAATGGATGAATTCAACCAAGAATTATCTAAAGATATATCTAGTGTTAGGGATCGATGAGGTTGAAGCAAGGGCTGAGAAGGTGCAGGAGGAGCTGGGATCAGTTGCTGACGCGGTTCGTGCAGACAAGGCAAATCTTAGTTGGGCTGAGGTGGCGAAGAGACAGGAAGTCAGGAAGAATCTCTTGTTGTGGAAGCTTCTAACCAGGAAAAGAAGGCAACACACGAAGGATGAAGTCTCCCAGTCAATGAATGGCATTCACATAACTGATTCAAGATTCACAAATGGAGGTAATATTGTCATGAACTCTGACAATGAGAACACAAGGGATGAGGCTGCTCAATATTTGGTGTCTTACTACCAAGAGTGTTGGAAAATAGAAAACGATATTGATATACAATGTTGAAAATGAGGAGTCCAAGGAAAAATAAAGGAGGCCATCTTAGACCGCAAGAGTTCTTACTCACAATTGAGGTGTTGAGAATAAGATTGAGCTGTTTTTAGTAAGCCTGCAGCTGGCGGCACAATGCACTACATTCTGAGGTGTGATCCAGCTGTGAAGAGCTGACTCACAAGAATCATGACAAGTTGAAATTAGAATGGAGAATATAAACAGGAGAGACAGATTCCGTGCAATTAGATGCTATCATTGCCAGAGATACGGCCATTTTGAGGTCAACTGTACTGTTAAGAGCAATGGAAAGGCCCAAAATGTTTCAAATGCACTGACGATCACAAATCGAAGGATTGCGTTGAAGGATTGTTTTTTTTACAGCAAAGGAGACAGCTCAAGGGCACAAAAAGTAAACATTAATAAAAAAAAAGCCCGCTACTCGCTGCTCCTAAAAGAATCCAAAGAGGTGGCCGAAAGATAAGTCAGTTTCGGGAGGAGGTGTCCTGACACCCTTCTCTTGAAAGAGTTCAAGTCGTAGGCAGTAGGAAATACAGATGAAGGAAGATTGTTCCAGAGTTTGCCAGCGTGAGGGATGAAAGAGTGAAGATGCTGGTTAACTCTTGCATGAAGGGTTTGGACAGTATAGGGATGAGCATGAGTAGAAAGTCGTGTGCAGCGGTGCCGGGAGGGGAGGCATGCAGTTAGCAAGTTCAGAAGAGCAGTCAGCGTGGAAATATCGATAGAAGATAGAAAGAGAGCAACATTGCGGCGGAATTTAAGAGGTAGAAGACTATCAGTGAGGAGGAAACTGATGAGACGAAGAGCCTTTGCCTCCACTCTGTCAAGAAGAGCTGTGGTGGAGCCCCCATACACATGAGATGCATACTCCATACGAGGCGGATAAAGGCCTAATATGGACAACAACTGTGCAGGGAGAAGGGCCAAGGAACAGTAGAACGCCCAACCTCGAGGAAAGCCTGATTTAGTAAGAGATGAGATGTAAGTTTCAGTTGAGATTTGAGTTAAGAGATAGACCGAGGATGTTTAGTGTTGGGAAAGGTGATAGCTGGGTGTTGTCAAGAATAGGGGATAGTTGTTTGGAAGATTGTGTCTAGTGGATAGGTGGAGAAACTGTGTTTTTGAGGCGTTGAAGAGACACAGGTTCTTCTTGCTAATCAGGAAATAATAGTAAGGTCTGAGGCTAAGCGTTCTGCAGCCTCCAGCGCGAAATCGTTAAGTTCCTGAGGTGGGTCTTCTATTAAAGAAGTTGAATAGCTGAGTGGAATCATCGGCGTAAAGATGGATAGGACAGTTCGTTTTGGAAAAGATCATCAATGAACAACAGAAAAAAGAGTGGGAGATAGGACAGAACACAACAGGACACCACTGTTAATAGATTTAGGGGAAGAACAGTGACCGTCTACCACAGCAGAAATAGAACAGTCAGAAAGAAAACTGGAGATAAAGGTACAGAGAAGGATAGAAACCAAATGGGAGGGTAGTTTAAGCAAGATTTGTGCCAGACCCTATCAAAAGCTTTTGATATGTCAGCGCAATAGCAAAGTTTCACTGAAACGGCTAGAGAGGATGACCAAGTCAGTTAAAGAAGGCTAGGAGTTCACCAGTAGAACCCTTGCGGAACCCATACTGGCGATCAGATAGAAGGTCCAGTGGAAAGAAAGGTGCTTTTTGAATCTTCCAGTTGAGTTGATTCAAAGCTTTAGATAATTTCAAGAGAAGTAAAGCAATAGGACAGTGGTTTGAGGATTCAGGGCGAGGTCACCTTCTTAGGTACAGGCTGTATGAAGGCATACTTCCAACAAGAAGGAAAGGTAGATGTTGACAGGCCAGAAGCGAAAAGAGTTTGACCAGGCAGGGTGACAGCACAGGTACAGTTTTTTAAGGACAATGAGCCTCCATCAGGTCATAAACCTTCTGAAGTTAGGGCCAGAGGGCATAGAAACATCATTTGAAGAATCTTTATAACAGCATAAGGTCAGAGGGGGATGAGTAGAGAGGAATATGCCAGAATCGTCCAGGTGGAGTTTTTTGAAAAGTTTGGAGAAAGAGTTCAGCCTTAGAGATAAGATGAGTTAGCAGTGTTGCCGTCAGGACTGAGAGTGGAGGGAAAGATGAAGAAGTGAAGTTGGAGGAGATGTTTTTGGCTAGATGCCAGAAGTCACGGGAAGAGTTAGAGAAAAGCAAAGGTTTTGACATTTTCTATTAATGAAAGAATTTTGGTTAGTCAGGAGAATAGATTTGGCACGATTTCGGGCAGAAATGTAAGAAAGTTCATAATTAGCATTAGTTTGGAAGGCTCTGAGCCGTCTTTTGAGCTACCTCTCTATCATTGACAGCTGAGAACAAGCGTGATCTAAACAAAGGCTTTTAGCGTGAGGAGTAGAGAGAAAGAACGAGGAATATTATGCCCTCCATTCAGGAACAATCACCTCTGTGATGCGCTGAGCACACAGGAGAGAATCTCTATCCTGGAATAATAATCATTCCACGGGAGGTGGAAAAGTACATCCTCAGGTCGTCCCACGCAAGCAGTGAAGCAAAATGCCAGAAGCATCGCCTCTTCGAGGTGGGTCAGAGGATTGTACAGGAGCGATAGGACAGGATGCAGAAATAAAGATTGTGGCAGTCGGAGAGGCCCAACGGAGAGAACAGTTTGAGGCCCAGAACTCTAAGCAGAAGGGTTTGAGGTAAGGAAAGGAGTGTTAGAGATGTTGGGCCGATCTCCCAAGACAGTCAGGAATACTTGTTGTAGAGGTGCTGAGACCAACTGCTCTAGGTCGTTGGATGGATAACAAAGTTGTAGAGAGGCTTGTTCACCAGGATGAGTCAGTGAAAGAGGATGAAAACCAAAGCTGGTGGTGAACATTGAAATCTCACATAGGATGGAGATTTCAAGCAGAAGGAGGAAGTGGGTCAAGATGTTGCTCCACTTTAGAATTCAAATAGTCAAAGAATTTTACATAGTTGGTAGAGTTAGGTGAGAGATAAACCAGCACAGATGTATTTGGTAATAGAATGACAATGAAGTCTTAGCCAGATGAGTGGAAAATTCAGAAGAAGTCAAGGTCGTGGGCTGCGAGCAAGCAAGTGATGTCGTTGCGCACGTAGGCTGGCTGTCACATCCAGCTTGGTTACTTGAAATTTAGGATAGAAGATAGTAGGAGGAACAAGGTAGAGATTGCTGTCCAGTAACCTCAGAAACCCGCCAGCTTTCCGGTAAGGAAGAGAAGGTGAGGTTTGAAGGAGGAGAGATGATGTTCCACAGAGATGAAAATTAGAGCGAAGACCCGCGAATGTTGCAGAAATTGAAGAGGAAGAGGTTCGAGGAACGTTATCAAGGTACCTCTCTAGGTCCGGCAACCAGAAGAGAGTCACCTCCCTGGGGAATTTGTGGTCCCCCCAGGCAGGGACTCCGAGGCTTTAGTGTATATGCGCCATTTGAAATTTTAATTTTGGGGAAAAGAATTGTATATGTTGTGTGAATGTAATTGTGTGAATTGTGGATAAGAGAGAGATCTGTCTTTAGAGAGCATGTGAACTACTCTCCGGTGTTGAGTGAGACAATAGGGAAACTGTTAGTGAGGACTGTAGGAAGGGTCTTTGGAGGGGCTTCAGCTCCTTCTCACCCCTCCATATATACCTCACCAGAGATGTAAGCTTACGCCCGTTCAGTAGGTGTCTTCCTACCTACTCATATAGCTATATATATATATATATATATATATATATATATATATATATATATATATATATATATATATATATATATATATATATATATATATATATGTGTGGGTGAAGTAGGTGTATATATATAATATATATATATATATATATATATATATATATATATATATATATATATGCATTATCGTGCAGTGGCAACCTGCTGTCACATGGCATGTCCGATATCGTGGATTCTGTATAAAAAGCTGCATAGAAAACAATCGTCAGAATTATTAATATGCAATGTACTAACAGAAATACCATGGAATTATATGATTTAGAATTGAAAATTATTAGCACTGTTGCAAATGTCGACACACACTGTGTGTCGGTAGATTTCTTGTGGACGATACTGCATACATGAGACTTGCGTGACCTGCAAAAGTGGGGCACACGACCATTATTAGATGAAGGAAAAGCAACATTGGTTCCGGGAGTGAGACGAGGTCATTCATGCGGATCATTGATTTTGTCTAAATTGATTTACGGTGAGTCTGGGCTTAAGGCTGCCATACCTCTTACAAAGCCAAATATTTAATATAATCTGTGATTACATATCTATATTCTACTCGCGCTGCGGGGATTTTTTTTTTTTTTATATGCTGCCTATAGCGCCGGTACGCTGTCAAAAGGGGCCTTTGGAGGACCCCAACCCGTAAGTGGCGCCAGCGAATTATATTTATAGTGCTTGGCCTTGGTGCACCCGGGGCTCCTTTAGAACGAAGTCGATGAAGTTAAGGTTAACGAAGGTTTGATAAGTATGAAGGCAATCTTGGGCCAATCGGTGATGGTGGAATATTGCTAACGTCCCATCGAAACTCGCAACTAAAGCCCCGTTCACACGCCGACTCTGGGTAAACGTCAACAGCAGCTTTTCATTTGACAAGTTGGTTCTACGCTCCAAGAAGGGGAGGTTTTATTCAGGTCTTGGTGTCTTGCCGACTTCTCGCCACAGGACATTCAGCCAACTAGTTGCCACCATGTCGTGCTAACCCTCACGACTCCAGACTCCCGTCACGACGTCGGCGCTGCGTTCTGTGATCTCAAGACCTCTTTCAAGACATGCCCGACCGCTCACATCAACACCCAAGACCTCGTGTACCCCAGAGTCGTGGAGTAGTCGTGGCCCAGAGTCGGCACAGTGTGAACGGGGAACAGTTCTCGAGCTTACCCAAGGCCATCTAGAGGGGAAGGCCTCTTCACTGGGGGGGTGAGTAGGCCGTGACGTAAGCCAAGTAGTGTCGGGTCAGCTGCGGTCGGGAGAGGTCACGCTCTCTGTTTTGTGCATAATTGACTCCGAAAACAGTGAAAAACTTGTAAACATTAACATTATTTGTGCCTCATACCAAGATAATACAGCCATACAAGTGCTGTGTGCCTTATTAATGAAAACTTCAAAATTGGACCCAGAGTGATCGTGTTTTCCTTCCCACAAGACAAGGAGGTGTCCGCCAAGTGGCTGCGCGCCACCAACGAAGCAACAAACAAACTAAGTAGCTACATGATATGTTCATCATTGTGAGATAAGTATAGTCAGTACAGTCAGCAGGTATAGAATCCATTACAGGTGTATTAAATTAAGGAAGATAAGGGTTTGTCAGGCATTGTAACAGCCAATAATATAGTTTATAAAATAGCCTGTGTCACACATATATTATATATGAATATGAATAGTCTTGATGTGAATATATGAATATGATACGTTATGAGAGGAATGTGACTGATATGATTATGTATGTGGAATGACTAATCACTGATGAATATAGTATGAGCATGATGTGATTCTTTACATATGCTAGGCATAATACATGTTGTGGTGCCCCGAGGGCTGCGACACCACTCGTGTCATCATCATCTTCACCGGCAATATTTTCCGATGACAACAGCGGTATCGACCGCTAAAACACAACACGGACTCCAACACATGATTGTCCCACTGTTCATTTACCAACCTATACACAATTGTAATTGCCCATTAACTTGCACCGCTTATCTCTCTAAGACAAAACACAATCTCCGCGGAAAAAACAGGATCATCAGCGGAACAAAATTTTATGAAAAAAAAGCTGCGTCACCGCGTGAATTAAGCATGTCGGTTAGGTAGATTATTGTATGAGCTCGGTGTGAGTTTGATGTATGAATCACACGCCTGACGTATTACCCTCGCGATATCTGCCTATATAAGAAGCATTTTCTCAGGCTTGACCTCAGATTAACCAGCACTCTGTTCGTGGCTGGACACTCAGTTGTCCTTCCCTAGACAACATGGGTAGAACATTCATCGTTGCTACTGTGGTATGGAGTAATGTGGTACCATAGAGGAAAGCGTATCTAACATATCTATTGTCCGAGCTGCGACACCACTCGTGTCATCATCATCTTCACCGGCAATATTTTCCGATGACAACAGCGGTATCGACCGCTAAACACAACACGGACTCCAACACATGATTGTCCCCACTGTTCATTTACCAACCTATACACAATTGTAATTGCCCATTAACGCACCCTTATCTCTCTAAGCCAAAACACAATCACCGCGGCCAAAACACGATCAGCCGCGGAACAAAATTATGAAAACAAAGCTGCGTCACCGCGTGAATTAAGCATGTCAGTTAGGTAGATTATTGTATGAGCTCGGTGTGAGTTTGATGTATGACTCACACGCCTGACATTACCCTCGCGATGTCTGCCTATAAGAAGCATTTCTCAGGCTTGACCTCAGATTAACCAGCACTCTGTTCGTTGCTGGACACTCAGTTGTCCTTCCTAGACAACATGGGTAGAACATTCATCGTTGCTACTGTGAGTATGGGTGAAGAATTACCATAGAGGAAAGCGTATCTAACATATCTATTGTGTTCTATTATCTTAGTTTTACTTAGGATTATATTTCTATGATACTTTATTGTGTGAGTTTTACTCAATATTATACCAGTGTTAACGTCAGTAACCAATAGTGAAGAAAACCTGAAGACTCATTGAGTCTAGTAAGCCAGTCGCTGGTTTAAACAATATTTTACCCTCTGTAATATTAAGTAGTATTAAGGTAGAATAAAATACATATAAGAAAGGCGACACCGTTTCATCACCCATTTACGAACTCCTTTAAATACTCCTAAAAGTACTAGAATTTTAAGTCAAGTGTCACTAATACAAACAGTGTGTCGTCGCCCTGTGTGACCCGGGATTGCGGGTTACAACATTGGTGTCAGGTGTGGGGTGGTGAAACATGTGGTGAAACATGTGGTGAAACATGTGGTGAAACTTGTGGTGAAACATGTGGTGAAACTTGTGGTGAAACTTGCGATTTATATTGGTTTATATTGGTATTGTACTGGTGTATGTCCACATCCGAAAGCGAGGGAAGACAGTTATTCTTGGAATTACAGAATAAAACTTTAGAGTTAAAAATGCCAGACGAAGGCAAGAACCCTCCCCCCAAAAAAGAAGATGGAAAATCGATCACCCTTGCCCATGATGATCTTGTCACGCTACTTAGCCGTCATACCTTGAATGATTTTAGTAGAGTGCAGGGACTCTTATATTTTTGTGGTGGAGAAGAAAAAAAAGTAGCAAAGCACCAAACCTCCCATGCCATAAGCTAGCAAAGAAATGGATAGAGGATGTTGAAAGCCGGACACAGGCAAATTGGGACACTACCGGAAAGATTGAGTTAGCCAAACAATATGCCTGGGGCAGCGCGCGATCATCTCCTCGGTTGTATCACTAGATGTGGACAGGATTGGGAAAAAGTAAGGAAGACTTCCTACGTGTGTTTCCCACAGTGAGACCTTTTCGGTCCTCCAGAAAAAATTGGGAGAGGCAAAACGGCGGACAGGAGAAAACATCCACACCTTCCTCATCCGCCTGGAACATTGAGAGACAGGTTGATCGCTCTCAAGCCTGACAATGCCAGTTTCCTAACTGAGATAACCGCTTTACGGCTCAGAGGCTTTCCTCAGCCCTCTTACTCATCCTAACGGAGGAAGAAAGGGGACCCACAGAAGGTATTAAAGAAAGGGTATGGTATATTAAAGCTTATCCAGGTCGAAGCTATCCGATGCCGATATCGCCAAAGAAATAAAAGTGCTGAACGTCTGTTCCACCCAGGCATCGGACCCAAACATGTCTCACAAGCCCGTCCTCCACGCCCTCCAGGCCAGTCACGTTACCCGATACCCCAAAGGGGAGGACGGCACGCCGCCACCTACACGCCCATATGGGAACGCCCACGCCACCTACATGTTATGCTTGTGGGTATGTAGGACACATGGCTCGCGATTGCACATATGGAAGGCAGTATAGGGGTGCCTACCACCCACCAACAGGCTCTCAGTACCCTCAGTACCAGCCCACTCGAAACAGGCGTCAGCCTGTCTCGCCTTACGCTGCCTGGCGCCCGGAGTACAGCCGGTCCCTCACCCCGTAGCTCCTGGGTTAACCCAGACCACGAGAAGAACAAAAAAAAACGACCCCAGGTAGCTGCGGCGGTCCACGGCCCTACCAACGCCCTCACGTTGAGATTGTGCGTAGGCGCTAATGCACAAAAGGAGATGGTTTACGCAATGCTGAACACAGGAGCAGGGCGTCCCTAATGAAGAAGATTTATTTAGGAAGGTAGGCGGGAAGATGATAGTTACAGAACCTCTCTCCATACAAGGGGTAGATCGGACTCAATCTAATAAAGGAATAGCCGAAGTAGTAGTAGACTTTGGGCACGGAGAATTATAGAAAAGTTTATAGTAATATCACAAGGTATAGTGTTACCAACAGCAGTTTTGTTGGGCCTAGAATTTATGTGGAGACAAAATGTGGTAGCTGCACCGCTGGACACACCTGGGCAGTTTAGTGTAATGGTGGGCGCCTACCCAGTGGAAGTACATTCCCTGGCTGCGGACGATATGAGCCCGTACCCAGAAGATCATAAACCTACTTTAGACGAGATGGAGGAAGTACCAGTGAAAGCATACGCTATTAACGTGGCGTCCTTGCTCCCAGGCACGGCAGGGTATGTCACTCTGGAGGCAGAGATTGGCAGAGCCCAGCAAGCCTTATTTCTCCCAAGGTCCAATGATATCCCTTCTTCATTTTATTTCCCAGGTTAGTAACCTTAACTCCTAACGTCAAACAAACCAAAGGTAAATTCATCATTCCTATACTAACCCAACTGAAGAAACTATTGAGATGCCAACAGGTGAAGTGATGGGACACATTTATTCTTGTCACTCAGAATACTATCAATCATCGACTAATGAATGTGTAGCAGCTGTCACAAAACAGCTACAAAGCCGCCTGTCACCCAGTCAAGTAAGCAGATGGTACTCGATAAGCTGATAGACGAGCTATTTTACCCTCACAACAGGAAAATTGCTGTCTGAAGGCTTAACCCGCAAGTATCCTGATGTGTTTGCTCTAAAAACAGGCCACTCACTATTACCCCTATTATGTTCACACTTTAAGGCTAAAAATGACAAGCCTATATATAAAAGCCATACCCAATACCAGTAAAATATCATAAAGAAATAGAGATTCAGCTCAGGACCTTGAGGCCCAGGGGTATTATACGCCCTAGTGCGTCACCTACAGCGCACCTCTGGTCCTGTTGCTAAAAAGGATGGTGGAGTCAGACTTTGTCTCGACTTCCGCGCTCTGAACGATGAATTGATTGATGACAAACATCCACTCCCTAACATTAACCTCATTTTGCAACAGTTAGGGGAAAGTAAAGTATTCACCTCCTTGATTTGCGCCAGGGCTACCACCAAGTCCCATTGGCAGAGGAATCTAAACATGACAGCCTTCACGACACCTTATGGCCTCTATGAATTCACTACAGTCCCCTTTGGATTAAAAACAGCACCTGCAGCCTATCAACGGATCATGAATCAAGTTCTCATAGGTCTGACAGGAAGAATTGTACATGTATACCTTGATAATTTGATAGTACAAGGGAAAGACATGGACCATCACCTAAGAACCTCCATGCCGTCTTGGACAGACTGCAGAAGGCTCACCTGTCCTTAAGACTAGATAAGTGTTCCTTTTCAAGAGCAAGTAGATTATCTGGGTCACATTGTTAGTGCTTCTGGCGAAGCCTCAGCCCTCAAAGGTACAGGCAGTGCAACAACTCACTCCTCCGAAAACAGTCAAAGAACTTCAAGGTTTCCTGGGATTGGTTAACTTTATAGGAAATTCATTAAAGACTTTGCCAAGATAGCATCCCCATAATAATTTACTCAAGGGAGAAAGTAACCAAGAATGATAAGACACATCTGGAGTGGAATGAAGAGGCATTGCATGCATTTAGCACACTAAAGAACAGTCTAACGACTGACATTGTTTTAGCCTTTCCGGATTTCCAGAAGCCCTTCAATCTCACCACAGATGCGTCAGATAAGGCAATAGGTGGTGTGTTGCAACAAAAGGATGAAAATGGTGATTTACGTCCCATAGCATATTTAGTAGAACCCTGAATGGAGCAGAACGTAACTACTCAGCGGTAGAGAGAAGCTTTAGCAGTCATCTATGGCCTCAGTACTAACCGACCCCTTATCTTGGGTTATAGGATACACATCCTGTCGGACCATAGACCACTGACTTGGCTGTTAAAAAGCACAGTACCTAGCAGCAGGATTGCACGCTGGCGAACACTTCTAGGAGAATTTGACTTTAGTATTGATTATCTCCCAGGCTCCAGCAACATGGTAGCAGATTTTTTGTCAAGGATTAGGAATCAGGAGAGTGACGTGATAGAAGGCAGGTGGATGCTCGAATTATGTCTGTCACCCTTACAGGTGGACAGGACATGTCTGTCGCCTCTCCGGAGGGACATGACAAACAGGATAAGTTTCTCCATTGGAGTCTTGCTGGACTCATGGAGCACCAGGATCATGATCCTGAACTGGGAAGAATTGAAGCATGCTTTTGAACAAACCACCGGTAGTAACGTACATGAGAGAGATGAGAGAAAGGTTGCAGAGAGGAGCAATGTAACGTTAAATGCAGCTAAGAGGCACTTCAAAAACTGCCTCTTAGTGAAGTGTGTGAAGAACGGCATTCTCTACCGCGATGTTTGCGATGAATACAACAAGCAGAAAGACTGGTTATCGTTCCGCAAGCTACATTCCTAACGCGTTAGCTTTGGCGCATTCCATGCTACCTGCAGGGCATGGAGGCACTAAGGTTACGTTGGCACGCTGTCGCAAGTTTGCGTACTGGCCGGGAATGAAGGCGGACGTGGAGCAATATGTCAGATCTTGTCCTGTCTGTTGTCGGTTTAGAAGAGGATCCCCGCCAGCTCCACTTATGAGGTATCAGAGGTTGGCCAACCGTTTGACAGAGTCCATATGGATATTGTCGGACCTTTGTCTGTTTCAGACGAAGGCTATAGGTATGTACTGACAGTGATAGACGTCCTGTCACGCTTCTTGGTAACAACCCCCCTTCGTACGAAGGCAGCCAAGGAAGTGGCAGCTGCGTTCTACAAGAACGTAGTCTGTGTACACAACATCCCGCCGATTCTAGTCACGGATCAAGGAAAGGAGTTCGTCAACACTCTCTTACGAGTTGACTCAGTTGTTACAGATTGATCATCTAAGGACAACTCCTTATCACCCGTCTGCAAACGGTGTGATAGAAAGGCCTAATGGCACCTTAATAAATATCTTGAGAACTTTGTGCGAGGACAATCGCAGTATCTGGGACCAAATGCTTCCGGTTGCAACACACGCCTACAACACTGCCTACCATCGTGTTCTGAAAGATTCACCATTTTCTTGCTTTTCTCTCAGGACCCAAATGTTCCTTTTGAAGTGCTTGAGAATAAACTCCAACCTTGTTATGATGTTGACAGCTATAAAGCATTTACTTCTAGTGTCGCGCAGCAAACCTATAAACTATGTCAGACCAATATAGATATAGGATGGCAGAGTCAGAAGAATGTTTAGAAATCCAAACCCAAACAGGTGGTAGTAGGAGATCAGGTCTACTTAAGGCATGTATGTACAAAGGGCGAACCAAAGCTCAGCCCTTGTTCAATGGACCTTTTAGGGTGCTAGAAAAAATAAGCCCTGTAGTCTTACGACTGCGTCATGTTAGAGGTGGTAAGATCAAGACAGTTCACACAAATAATGTTCAGGTCGTTCACGAGGACTCTCTTGGCTTCCATGACTCTCTAATGTCAGGCGTGCATACCCTCTCCCTGATCAAGTAGTAAGTGGACCCACTCCCATGACTTATTCCCCGAGGCCGCTGCCATTGTCCTTTCCAGCTCCTTCCGAGCTCTCCTCAGCTCCTGTCTCCTCAGATGCTTCAGAGGTCCCCTCATTGGTTCCCTCAGCTCCTTCAGGCCCTGTGTCAATCGCTCATTACGCTCCAATACGGTACCCCTTCTCTCCCCAATGTGATGGACCGCCCTCTTGAGTATCGCCAACGACCAACGAACTGATGCCCCTATAATTACAGATCCTGGGTGTTGCCCTCTCCTTGTCTTCCTTGATCCTCCAGGGCAACCCATTCGTCCAGCCTCGTCTTCTCCCCAGTCTTTAAGATGCTGTTGACAGGACGGTACTATATTGTCCCCGTCGTCATCAAGACGGACGACATCCAACGTCCTCTCATCAACGTAGCAAATCTAACAGCGGAAGTTTCATGGTCGATTGAACATATGAATCAATCGTTCCCCACTGTTGGTCTGCTCAGGCGCCTCTAGACTCTTTTCACATTGAGTTTGAGAAGTTATTCAAAGATCTTAACAGCTTTCTGTCGGCTATGAGTGGTAGAGATGGAAGCCCGTTTCGGACTCGCCAGAAGCGAGGCCGTGGATTTCCTTGGCTCGGTAGCAAACCTCCTTTTCGGTACAGCCACTCAGGCCCAAATAGATGTGATACACAGGAAGCTCTCCCAGCTCTACACTCTGTCCACAGAAGAGAGACGTCAACAACCTCCATCAGGAAGTCCTCAACGCCACAGTTCAGGACCTCCGTCATATTCATTCTGCCATCTCCCGTCTAGAGTCGCCTCGGCTTTGGCCTCAGCTATTATCCGTCAGTTCTCACTAAAACCTTGCAAATTGAAGGGAAATGCGTATTTTGGAACTATCCTTCTCATTCAGTTGGCATAGTGACCTAAATCATGATACTCTGAATCTCAAGCTTGGCCTTCAGCAGCTGTCCCAAACGCAGGTTTCCCTCTCCTCCTTCCAAATGATGTACTATTTCGTGTGCTCAGCAATGCGTCCTCCATTACCCAGGCTTACTTTTCCCTGCAGCACATGAATATTTAGCATTGTATAGAGATGTCTCTAGGTTATTTCTAAAGGTACGCTTTCCTCAGGAACCCTTCACTTCTGCTTACAAATCCCCATGAAGGGATCCCTCTGACGTGTTCGATGTGTTTAAAATGGACGCGTTGCCTTTTCATCTTGATGGCACGCCATATTTTCTGCACACCGACACGCTTTCCTACCTTGCGGTTTCTGAAGACCGCACTCACTATATGCTCTTGGACTCCTTGGACCGCTGTACTAAACACCACCTGCTCTATGTATGTCCCCTGTCGCCCCTGTCTACTCGACTTCTGTCCAGCGCTGCGAGATCGCTCTCTTTCTCGATCCTTGACGCCCTCTCGCTGTGTTCTAGAGTCTCTCCTCAGAGTCTTCCCCGGTCTTCATCCCGTCTCCTGCGGGCTGGGTCTTCACTACCGATACTCCCCAGATGGTCACCATGGTCTGCCCGGACAGCCCGGTCTCCAAATACAGGCAGACCATCAACAGGACAGGTCTCCTCCGCCTCGGTATGGGCTGTAGTGCCCCTCCGACGCCTTCAGCCTCCTGCCTCTGCTACTATGGACGGTGACGCCCGCTGACGGTTCATCGCGCCCCTTCCACATCGGACGTGACGTGGTCTCATCGCTCCTGGCCAAGACTCCCTTGGCCCCTTCCCTCCCGCCGCCGTCGCCCGGGTCGTCTCTGGCCCCCGCTGGACCTCCTCCAGCACTTCACGCGCTCAGGAATCGTCTCTCCGGTCCCGCCTTCGACCCCTTCCTCCCTTGGTGGGGTGGCTGCTCCTCCTCGGCGTCGTCTTCGTCGCCGGTGGGGTAACCTTCTTCTGTCTCTTCAGGTCCCGTCTCTCGCAGGCCTCCTCCCCACGATCCCGCCATCCCCGTCTTGGCCTCCATGGTCGTCCGCCGGGCAGACCGCTTCGTGCCACGAGGACGTGGCGTGGTTTTAACAGGGGGGTATGTGGTGCCGAGGGCTGCGACACCACTCGTGTCATCATCATCTTCACCGGCAATATTTTCCGATGACAACAGCGGTATCGACCGCTAAAACACAACACGGACTCAAACACATGATTGTCCCCACTGTTCATTTACCAACCTATACACAATTGTAAGTGGCCATTAACGCACACGCTTATCTCTCTAAGCCAACACCCACTCACCGCGGCCAAAACACGATCAGCCGCGGAACAAAATGTTATGAAAACAAGCTGCGTCACCGCGTGAATTAAACATGTCGGTTAGGTAGATTATTGTATGAGCTCAGTGTGAGTTTGATGTATGACTCACACGCCTGACGTATTACCCTCGCGATGTCTGCCTATATAGAAGCATTTCTCAGGCTTGACCTCCAGATTAACCAACACTCTGTTCGTTGCTGGACACTCAGTTGTCCTTCCCTGAACAACATGGGTAGAACATTCATCGTTGCTACTGTGAGTATGGGTGAAGAATTACCATAGAGGAAGCGTATCTAACATATCTATTGTGTTCTATTATCTTAGTTTTACTTAGGATTATATTTCTATGATACTTTATTGTGTGAGTTTTACTCAATATTATACCAGTGTTAACGTCAGTAACCAATAGTGAAGAAAACCTGAAGACTCATTGAGTCTAGTAAGCCAGTCGCTGGTTTAAACAATATTTTACCCTCTGTAATATTAAGTAGTATTAGGTAGAATAAAATACATATAAGAAAGGCGACACGTTTCATCACCCATTTACGAACTCCTTTAAATACTCCTAAAGTACTAGAATTTAAGTCAAGTGTCACTAATACAAACAGTGTGTCGTCGCCCTGTGTGACCCAGGATTGCGGGTTACAACAACTGTTTGATGTGCTTGAAAACAGCAGCAGTGGAAGGGTTGTATGAGTCCACAGAGGTGATGCCTTGCTTTGGACCAATTCCCTTACAGGCCAGTCCTTTTTCGTGTAATGCTGAGCTTTGTCCCTATCCCACATGCACAGAAAGCATGGGCACTTGTGAACCTGGACTGTTGTCCCAACAAAAAGTTCACCATCTTCAGGTCAACACAAATCAACCACTCATTCTGATCATAACAAATTTTCTCCAGCACGTATTTCACCGCTTCATACGTCTCCTTCAGTGTAGATGAGTGAGCGAGGGGTACAGAGGCAAACTGGTTGCCGTTGTGCAGCAATACATTTCAGTGATCGCTTGCTGCTGTCATGGAACAGTCTCTTCGGGTTGGTACTGTGGCACTCCAAGATTGTGCAGAAGCTGCGCAATATGTGTACAGTACACCAAGTCCTTCTCTTCAGAGAAAAAAACAGAGGTACTTTTGATGTCTGTTGCAGTAGAAGGTGATGTGAGCACTGTCAGAGAGGAAATTTCTTTCCTTCAATCTGATGCCAACAGTTCGGCAGAGGACTTTGACAAACCCAGATCGTGAACTATATCATTTAGCTCCTTTTGGGAATAAGGATGGAGCATCATTATCAAGAACCTCTTCTCTTCATTTTCTTCAACACTAGAGGAATCTTCGTCACTAATGTCAGGAAGTTCTCCAAAGACAGGTATACATATACGTATACTGGAATTCTTCTAGCTACAGGACGACGTGCTGATTCGAGATCAGGATACTGAGGCTTCTCCAGTTCTCTGTTGATCCCAGTCAAATTAATAATGCAGAAGTAGAATGCCATGGTTTGTCGGCTCTCCAAACCATGGGAATTCCAAACTTAAGATAACTCTTTCTCCTTGGTCCAACGACATCTGTCGTGCTACCTGTGGCACCAACACCAAGTTTCATACCAAAATAAGCATCTAGAAGCAATAAACTTGTGACTGATTCCTGTTCGGAAACACGGTGTATTCGCCCAGATGTAGCATAATACATCGGGATTATTTTCCAAGATATTTGGCCGCTCATTTCCATTCCTCACCTGGTCCAGTTAGTTAAAAATTGACGCATATGAACTCAAATGCATTTATTTCAAGAAGAAAAAAAATTTGCCTCATATAAATAGAAAATACCCGTATGTAAAAAACGTAAAAACACCATGTGGCAATAGAGAAAAGGTTGACCTGATTGAGCAAATGTGAGTTTTGGATTCACATCAAATAGTACTGATTGATAAATTTGATAAATTGTTGTTGTTGAATGAGTGTATAAGGTAAGATAATGACTCTCAAAGTAAATATTGAAATTTGAATTACCATTAGAAGTGTCAGTAATTTTTTCACAAATAATTGCCATTAAGGATTTATTTATCCTACATACTGTATTATGTCTCACTGATTACTCCTACCATTCCTCAGGAGGTAAGAATAGGGAAACATCAAGCTTTGAATTTTTTTATTGAGTAATGAATTATATGCCCGAGAATAGTAGTAATAATGATAGTAGTGGTCAATGAAGTATCAGTATGTGTGTGTGACCCCAGTGTGTGTGTGTGTGTGTGTGTGTGTGTGTCAGTGTGACAAAAAGATGTGTGTGTAGAATTGATGTTTATGCTAGTATATTATGGTATACCTCTCTCTCTCTGTCTCTCTTCTCTCTCTCCTCACACACACAACACTTCGTTTATTAAATATTACGAACCATATTTGGGAGTGGATACCGCAGTCAATAGCCTGGGCCAGATGAGAGACTTGTGCCTGTGGGCTGTTAGGACCTGGCATATGTCCTTACACTGAACTTACCACTTTGTGAATTCAGTGCCATATCTATATCAGACACATTTTTTTTGCCTCTTATGTACCATCACCAGAAATGTTGTGTGTGTGTGTAATGTAAGAAGAGAGAAATGAAAAAAAGAGTATGAGGGTAGAGAGAAGGCAACCCTTCCCTTTCCCCTTCTACCTCCTCCCATT
This sequence comes from Eriocheir sinensis, assembly GCF_024679095.1. Lineage (NCBI taxonomy): Eukaryota > Metazoa > Arthropoda > Malacostraca > Decapoda > Varunidae > Eriocheir > Eriocheir sinensis. The sequence goes on from NC_066551.1 coordinate 12,846,280, forward strand.
ATAAATACAGAATAGAACAACAGTAGATAAATTACTATTCTCAAATGACCAGTTAAGGTGGCGGCACACACACTTCACATTTCGCACTCTTCGTTCTGCAGGTATAGCGGTAAACTCGCATTAGGTGCTTGTTTTTAAAACTGAAAAAGCGCTTATTTGTTCCCGTGGAGCTGACTTTTTTCCCGCGTTTCTCCTTGTTATCTCAAAATACATACTGTGTAAAGGAAGAAAATGTGAAGAGAGAACAGGTCGTTTTGAAGCCACAATGAAATGTGGCTGGCTGCCTGACGATTGTGGTGTCGTTCTGAAAACACGAGAGAGAGAGAGAGATGACAGAGCTCATCAATCAGCGGCCTCTTAGAAACGAAAACATTGTTCACATGAGTAGCATATTGATTATATCTCAGAAGAGTTCGTAGCTTTTACCGCGAGGCCATTAAGCGCATTTCTGTGAATCTCGCCCCAGCACGTGTGAACGTCAATCTTGACAACAAATTTTCGGGAAGGCAGAGATTCAAAAGGTGCTGTATTTAACTCATCGAATTCTAGTCAGGAACTCAGTCACCAGCATCTTGGTTTGATTTCTCGACGTTAGCGTCAGGGGCAGTAGTGGTCACGAAACAAGAAGAGCGTATCAGCTGATCGGTTCAGTAGCTATCCGCGTGTTTTCTCCAGTACCACAATGGTTCGTGAAGCTAGATAAGCCGCAATCGGGTTGGCAAGTCTTGGACTTTAGTCTTGTCAAGCGTAGCCCTGCCTCATCATGTCTGGTCCTCACAAAATTCTCGAAGCATTTAACGGTAGCAAGCTGTAACATACTCTCCTGTCTCCGAGCTAACCACTCGTCAAGACCAACAATTTTTTTTTCAAACTCACCTAAACTCTGCAACATCTGGATCCATTATTTGTTCTTTTGAGATACATGAGTTCAAGGCGTTCCTTTGTGTGACCAAACTTGAGGATAAATTCGAGGAAGAAAATTGTCGCCGAGATAATTTCGGTGGAAAAGTCGAGAAACTAGTTTGTGTGACCGCGCCTTTAAGCTGCTTGTGTTACATTGGCCCTGTCTCCTCCAAGCGTTGGCTGATAGGACGATCGGCAACTCTAACTATTCGGGTGTGCGTCACACAGGCAGAATCAGTTGTTCGCCTATTTGGCTGGAGTAAACAGCCCTGTATCGATTAAATAGTACAAGCAGCTCTGCCACTCCACTGTAGGAGTTTCCTGGTTGGCCATTTTCACTGCTCCTCCTCCCAACCACTTTGTTTTACATACAACCGCGTGGTTGCTCGTAACCAACACAACCTCCCGGTTGAGCGCACGGGCAACCACGGTTGCCAAAGCCACCAACGGTTGGAGGAAAACAGCCAGTGTGACACCGCCTAAAGGGAATCGTGCGTGACGCTGAACAGTCGTGAGCCGTACATCATCATGTTACATGTCAAAGCGCATGAAATGAGAGATAATGCACGAAAGATGGTAAGATTAGGATTAGTGCAGAGGGATCGCGAAACTCGGATAGCGCAAAACTCGGGAGGTAAGACATTTTGCATAACATGCTATCTGTTTTGTTATTTGAAAAGTTGTTGTTGGTCAAAATAATGGGTAACATTGGAGAATTATGGCAGTCAGGAAACATGGATAATTGAGGACTGGTAGCAAGAGTAGGTGACGTATCTCGCCTCACTTGTCATTGATGTGACGTATAACAATGACCTATTCTGCTTTTATTACTGATATGAGAAACATATGGATAGTCTTTTCATTTTGCAGCATAGGAATATTGCTTATTCAAGTTATTCATAGAGTAATGTTTATTTTTTGCAATTCTGTGATAAAAGCAGTGAGTGCTAAAATAAACGTAGAATTTTCATTACTTTTTGTGTATCGAATCCCAGTTTTTAACAGTGTACTCTAGTATTAATGTGTATATACGCTACTACCTTTTCGTGCGGAACTTCTTTATCAACAAGTACTTGTACTTACAAATAACAACTTGGACTTGGACTTAAGCACATAGCAAGTGACAGTACTTGTACCTATTCTTGCTTGAAAAATATCCATGACAGTAATCCTCACCATATCGCTCCTCAGGTCTCTATCGCGGATTTTTAAATTGTATCCTGTCAGTGATTTTCGCTATATCGTCATTTTGCGGTAAAATGCATTTTCTAGCCTAAAAAATGTGGAAAAATGCTAGGACACCACACCCAAGCACCTATGTCACCCACCTATTTTTATTTTTCCATCGTGGCCTATTGCGCCGTTAGTCTTCCTCCTCTTCTATTTTTCTCATTCCTTCTCATTTCAGTTTCTTTCCAGTTAATCTCTTTTTTCTCTCCCCTCTTTCCTCACCTTTGACCCTCTAACTCTTTCTTTAATCTCTTCCCTTTCTCTCCCCTTACCTCTCTAATCTCTTTCCTCCACCTCCCTACCTCTCTCCTCCACCTTTCTTTCCCCCTCTTTACCCCCTCCTTTTAACCTCCACTCACCCTTTCTCTTCCCCTCTTTCACCTTTGACCCTCCCTTATCTCTCTCATTCCTCCCTCTCCTTCCCATTAGATTATGAACACACACACACACACACACATGGCAATTCACTGCTGGTAAGTTTTGTTGTTCCTCTAGTGATTTCTGTTAGATAGTTATGGGTGAAGTTTGTGGGCAGAAACAGTACATGCAGTTGTAGGACAGTTTCATACGGGAACATAGCAGATTGAGTGAGTTTTAGGTGTGGTGCCTTTGCCACCCTTGCTAAAACTGGACAACTTTTTTTTTTTAACATTGTCATTGTATGGGCAGTGATTTCCAGTGATCAAACACAATATCAGTACCAGGGGAAATGCCCATCGTATTGACCATAATTTACCCTATTTTAGGGATTTGGGGTGGTAAATTTGGGAGTCCCATATTTCAGTCAATTTCCTTTTCCCCCCCTGACTTGTTTTTAGGGGTGGGGGGCACTGGAGTAGCGGAGTTCTTGTAAAGAATTAGCAAGTATTTTTTTCAATCGTAAATTATCTGTATTTCTTTGGGACTTTCAACAATTACACATCAATATAATAAGTGATACTAATGTTAGTAATAATGTAGCTGATCATTCTCATTGTTTTATTTATTGGTAAACGAGAGAAAATATAAATGCTGTCCGGCAGCGTTTCCTCATCCATAATCGCTGTTATATGAAAGCCCTGTGAAATGAAGCCAAAGTGGGCTTCTTAAAAAAATCTATTTACATGACATTATTTGCTGAGTTCCTGCCATGCGTGTATCAGTGTCACCGGCAAAATTCATCAAAAACATTAGGGCATCAGGCATCTCGACAACCCCACCCCTCCAAGACTAGGAAGGCCAGGTGTTTGTGTCTCAGTGAGGTTACCGGCTTCCGCTCCCAGCATATTATACTTCACCCTCAAATGATTGCAGGTTGTTGTGCGAGATGAACCAAGACCTTGGGTGGACGACTGCCGCTACCAGAAGCATGGACAGGTCAAAGGTGATGCCGCTACCAGGAGTGTGGGCAGTTCAAAGGTGATGGCTTTAAGGCCAGGAGTTGTGGGTGGAGGAAAACACTATTGGATGGAAGTCAATGTCGCACACGGACAATAAACAAAGGAGGCTCGCTTTCTGCCGAGATGCCTGGCCCCCAAATGTTCTGATAAATTTCGCCGAAGGCGACAAAGATTCACCCAAAGCAGATACTCAGCATATAATGTAATGTAAACAAATTTTTTTTAAAGCTCATTTCTGCTTGGCTTTCACAGGTCTTTCATGCAAGAACGATTTGGGATGCACTGGAAATGCTTAATTGTTTAATTCTGCATATTCACATCAAATGATAACTATGCTATATAAAACTAGTTAGATAAAATTGAATATTTCTTTACAGTAGGGCTGCACTGTTGTAAACCAGAGTCGTGACCTCCAACCAGCTCCCTAAGCTAATCCCACTGCCCCCCAACCCCTCCCTTATAGGTGTTATATGCACAGGCTTCAGCGAATTATTCCAAGTACAGGTTAAGGTCAATCTTTATCATCATTTCATCGACACATGCTCCTAGGAGCTCCCACCAGGGGATGGCCATGGCAGAAGAGTTTCCATCTTTCTCTATCCAGACACTCCCTCCTTGCCTGCTCAAAGTTTCTCAAAGATCTTTCCCCCCTCTCCCTAATGTACTCCTGCATCCTATCTCTCCATTTCACTGGAGGTCGTCCTTTAACATTCCCTCCCTCCATCTCACTCACATACACCATCCTGGTCATCTCACTCTCCTCCATTCGATCCGTGTGGCCAAACCATATTAAAGTATGTCGCTTCACTTCTTCCACCACTCCACACCTCTTCCCTTCACCCCTGTGACACATTCCAAAACGTTCATACACACTTTCATTACTCATTCCATCCATTCTACTCACACCACAAGCACTCCTCAAATAACTCATTTACACTGCCTACACTCTAGACCTCTGACTTTCATTCCAGGCTCATGTTTCACTTGCATATGTGAGGGTTGGTACTATTATTGTATTTCTCAAATCCCTCTTTATCTCCATGGTCACACTTCTGCCATTCATGATACGTCCCAAAGATCTTATCACCCTTCTTCCTTGCAATGCCCTTTCTCTTGTCTCTCCCTCCGTACCACCATGCTTGCACATAACTGATCAAGATACTTAAACTCATTAACCACTTCCATTTCTTCACCATTCAAAATTATTTTGCATTTTTTTCACATTCAGTTCCCACTCTATATGGGCATACAAAATCTACAACCTCACTTCTACTTCGCTCACAAACCATCACTTTACTTCTGTTGACATTTACTTTCAGCTTTCTCCTTTTACATACCCTATCAAAAACACTGACCAAATTTTGTAAGTCACTTTCATTATCTGCAATGAGCACTGTGTCATCAGCAAATAAGACTGAATTCAGCACCCACTTCCTTCCCTCAGAGTACATTTTTACTTTGCCCTTCATTTCTCTAATAACACCATCCATATAAATATTGAAAACCATGGTGACATGTCACACCCCTGCCTTTAGCCCAATTTTATCTCAAAATGTTCACCTGTTTCTCCACTAATTTTGACACATGCAGATGCATTCTCATAAAAAGACTTTATTGCACTAAGCAGTTTTCCTCCCACACCATAAATCTTTAAAACATCCCACAATGCCATCCAATCGACTCGTCGTAAGCTTTATCTAAATCCATGGAGGCAGCGTATAGTTTCTTTCCTTTTGCTATTATTTTTTCTACTACCATCCTGAAGGAAAATATCTGATCCACACATTCCCTTCCCTTCCTGAAACCTTCTTGTTCTTCACAGATTTTCTTTTCTATAAGCCTTTGCACCGTCTCTATACCTTTCCAGGTATACTCAGGAGACTTATACCTCTATAGCTCCCACACTCCCCTCTCCTGCCCTTCCCCTTGTAAACTGGGACAATGATGGCTTTTGTCCAGTCTGCCGGCAACCCCACCCCCTTCCATGCCACTTCACATAACTTGACCATCCATTCAGTAACTACCTCTCCTCCACACTTCAACATTTCTGCTGTGATTCCATCAATTCCTGCTGCCTTTCCATTTTTAATCTTTTTATTGCTTGATTTACTTCTTCATATGTAATACTTCTTTCTTTATATACTCCTCCTCTACTTCTACTCAAAACTGCTGCTGTTACAGCTGCTGGATGTCCATCCTCAAAATTCATTAATTTTTTTTTTTTAAATATTCTCTTTCCATTCTCATCCATAACTTCATTTATTTTACTTGGGAAGATATTTTCTGCATGTCTTTCGTTTTTTACTTCTTTCCAATATGATTTTATGTTCCCTTTATATTTTTCACTTAGTCTTTTTCCGAAGTCTTCGTCACCTCTCTTCTTACTTTCTTTTATTGCTTGTTTTAATTTCATTTTTCATTCTTTGTATTTTTTTTTCCTTTCCCTTTTTACTTGCTCAGCCACATTTCTTTCTTGACTTTTCTTAAACAGTTCCCTTTTCTCTTTTACTATCTTCCTTATCTCTTATGTCTACCATGAATTTCCTTTTCTTATTCCATCCCTCATCACTTTCATCCCTAACACTTATTTTGTTGTAATTAACACAGCTTCTTTAAATGTTGCAAAAACTTTGTCAATATCTACTGTCTTTTACACTTCTCCATTTTTCACTTAAGGCCTTTGCCATTTCATGTTTATACTCATCTTTTTTTTTTTCCTGTAACTTTTCTATCTTCAATATTTCATTTTTTACTTAGTTTCTTTTCAATCACCCACTTTTCCTTTCCAATTTTTTTCAAAACCTAATTCCGCCAAAATAGGTGATAGGTGAAACGTTGGTGGAAAAAATAGTTTCATGGTCTTTGAAGAAATTGATAAAGATGACGGAAGCAGGGATTGATTTATTCTCACGTCTTTCTCATACTTGCAGGCTGAATTTTGGTAGATGAAACAAGGTAATTGATTTTTCAAGACAGGACATTATGAGGAAAACAGAACTGTTAGTGCAATATTCTTAAGAAATATGTAAGACTATGTCAAAGGGAACTAATAAGAAGCATTTTTTTTCCATTTGCAGAAAGGAATCTGATCACCTGCAAAGCAATGTAACACCACTTGAGGGTTCAGTTTCACATATATTGCTCATGCACTAACCCTAATGCAAATAAGATTACAGAGTTACATTTCCCCATGAAAATTAATCAATTTTCCATTTTTGACTTTATTTTGTACCGTACTTTCTATTCTTCACACACACACACACACACACACACACACACACACACACACACACACACACACACACACACACACACACCAGTCAATTACCAGCAAAAAGAATATTAGTTGTATCTAAGTATTTTATGTATATACATGATTCACTTTTATTTATGTTGTAAATTTCAACTCTGTATATTTGATAGAAGATTAGCATTGTGGGGTTGAAACTAATTACATGTGTGTATAACTTTTTTTTTTCTAGAAAGGAAATGAAATATCTGTACTTGTTTTCCTAGTATTCATGTAACCTTACTGAATTGTTATTGTATAAATTTGATATGGATATGGATGCAGAGTTTACTACTTGAAATCTCTCTTTCAAATGTATGAAGTGCCATTCATGTAGCATAATATAATACATAATTTTTACTTTTTATTTTATTTTATAAATTTTTTATCATGTACTTCTTTATTTGTTTATTCCTCCATGGTATTACAACTAATACATGAGGTTTCACTATTAATGTTCTAGGCATATTTTGTAGACCTGTTAAATTAATATATGCTATAGAAATGCACATTTTTTTCCATTGTGTTTCTTTAAAGCAGCGGTTCCCAAAGTGTGGTGCGCGCACCCCTGGGGGTGCATGAGCTGATCCCTAGGGGTGCGTAAGGAAAAAAAATAATGTAATGGCGGATTTTAAGTCATTGAAACTTCAAACATATCATTAACTGCCATAATTATAAAACTAACATATGCTGTACGCATCAGCGGAGGTGCCTGCTCTTTGTTTGAAACTTACCCAGAATGTGAGTACATTCATCCACCCCCCAGGTACATTTTCGTTCAATTTTGATAGCCATCGCTCAGAGCCACATACTTTGCGGGCACAAAATTCGTATAAAAATGGACAAAATTTAAGGAAATCGACGGGACCTTAGTACTGCTCGAATCTTAGATGGGGTGCGTGGACTCGGTCACTGCCTTGCGTGGCCTGATAAGTTTGAGAACCGCTGCTTTAAAGGATCAATAGTGAAATATGAATATGAAATCATTTCCAAATGAGGGTAAATGGCTATTTATGCACTGACTATTGCTCGCAATTGCTTTAAGTACTGTGATATAATGAATGGCAGTGGATGGATTAAGTATTCTTTACAGTGTGTTTAATTGATTGCGGCAATTAATATTTGTTCCTCACTTTACTCTTAGAATTTTTCTGTTTTTTTGAGCATATGAATGGGAAGAAAGCTTTATTTATATATCTTACAAAGGTGCGTATTTTCTTCCTCACTTTTAGTGATTGACACTTAGAAGTGTATGTTTTAGTTAATGACTTCTAGAAACAAGTTATTTTTGTACTGTTTTTTTTTTTTTCTCAGGCTAGGATGAAGTGCTAGTAAACAGAGTTTTTTTTTTATATCTCAGCTTTATCTAGCGTTACAGTATTATTTCAAGTACACACAAATTACTGAATTAACATTTTGAGCATATTTTGCTTAGAATTATTTTACACTGAAAAAAAATTACTCCACCTTTGAAAGTAAAGGGATAGTTTTTTGCTTGTTTGTTCCTTTTCACATTACATATGATGCGACCAGATTTATATTGTTAAATGTTTAAATGAGAAACATTAACTTCATGCTATAGGTAATGAAATGTCAGTGTTATATTTTTTTTCCAATTTTGTAATGCAATGATATGAATATATTATTTAATTTTGTACATTAATATATTGAGTTTCTCACCCCTTTCTTTTCTTGACCTTAGACAACCCTAATTAGCTGCTAGTATCAAAGCTACTAATGACTAGTCATCTGCATAAGAATGACTAAGTGATTAATCATTTATCTGACTAACACCTCTGGTCCAGTTTACTAATGCGGTTAGTAAAAGCAGTGACCAGTACGAAGCTGTTAGTCATTTGTATATTTTTGGGAGGCAGTGGCTGAGTGGTCAGCGTATGGGCGCAGCGTCCAGGAGGGCGCAGGTTCGCGTCCCGCCCGCCACCACAATCTGGGATTTTTCAGTCACCGCCGAGTGGCCTGGACTACCCATATGCTGTCCTGAAGACCACCCATCAATCAGAACTCTAGATTCTTTCTCTAAAAAGAGGATCAAAGATGAGCTCCGGGGGGACAGCATGAGACAAGCAAGAGTGTGCCACTATAAACAGTTGTCAGCGCCTGAACGAGCTGAAGCCGACCTTCAGGCCCCACCAAGAAAGCCTGCCGGCGCCATGGGCAAAACATAAAAAAAATCTATTGAACTCATTATGAGATAAAATCCCTCATGACGTAAGTAATTATTCTAGAAGTAAGTATGGACAGTATAGGGAAAAAACTGCAATATTATCGTTTTACAGGTCAGAGTTGACGATAATATCTTAGGTCCTTTGCTATGCATTTCACACTTGCAGATGCAAATTTACGAAATAGGTTTTTTTTTTATCTCCTAAGATGATAAAAATAGCTTTATTAAACCCGCATATATCCAAACCATGTTATATAGACATGTCTTAAATAACATCTTCCATTGTTAAGGCAATCAATGTCAAATTTTCTTTGAAAATTGGCATTGAAAAAAGCTGTTACCCATCTGAACCATGAAGTTAAAAGAAAATTAGATTTATGTTGGTAATTAGCATCAAAACTCCCTCTGCAAATAGGCCAATTGTCAGCTGATGACGAGTCCTCAGTGTGTCTGACACTCTACCTGAGTTGATGTTGGGGGTCGAGCTAATCAGTAGACGTGAGCCAGTTATCTGGCCCCGAGGAGAAGGCTGGGCCCAATGTGACACAGTGAAAGGCAGGTGGTGCTTGACCTCAGTGATCACCTGTCTGAGGAGTTGTACTTGCCTTATGTCCGCAGCCCTCGCTCGGCAATTCTCAGCTGTGACCTAGTTGGGAATAGTATTCACACGACTGTTTTTTTTCCCGCGTCGTCGAAGTGCGGAGTGCTGTCATGGGGCGGGGCTGGTGTAGTTACCTATCCTGGCTGGGGGACGACCGGAAGGAGTTGGCCTTAAGGAAATGCGGTGAGCAACGTTATTTCGCGCCACCTTCTGCTGCCGTCTTGTCTCCGCCTCTCCTCCTCCGCTGCCGGTTTGGAGTATAACCCCTTTCGTGGCACCGTCGGCGTCACCTGTACTGGAGTGGGGGTCACCGCGGTGTTGTCGTTGCTGCCATCCCTGCTGCTGGCCCCTTCAACGTTGGATGAGGGAGCTGAGCAGGTAACAAGTTTGAAGGGCTTGCGTGGTCTACCAGACGACTACCAGCTTCGCCAGGAGAGGGCTTTTCCCAGTCTTTATTTATCTTAATGGGTAGTGCATCCGAGGCGCTGTTGGTGGCCTGTGAGTGTTCCTGCTCCTGATCTTCAGTTTCTAGTTGTTTTAAAAGGCTCGTAGTTTTCGGACGTTCAGTTTTTTTTTTTTTTTTTTCAATCTAGAGGAAGATTTATGTTTTCCCTCTTTCGTTGTATGATCACTTTTTGTGTCTGAGTCTTCTGCTGGAGCTGCTCTAGGTGGCTGGCGAGCCATTTTTGGCTGTATGAGATGATGATATGGCGGACGGTGTATTCTTCCGTCTCTTCCTCCTGTAATGTCTGGCACGTCTTGTTTGTCTGGTAAGTACTCTCTGGATGAGATCACCATATGGGTCAATTCAACTGTTTAAGAGCAGCATAATTTAACGTCCGAGAAACACACATGGCACTCAGGGTTCGGGTATTTTTCCTCGGTGCAGGGCGTCACAGGCTCGTCCCGTGTATCGCGTTTCAACACTTGCATGGACTGGGTACTGGGCAGAGTTGTGGACCAGAGTTATTGCGGAGCATCCCTTGGCAATACCAGGGTCACTAACCATGTTTTTGCCGATGATGCAGTAATCCTGCTGGAGTCGCTGGAGGTTTTTGTGATGGCTCTCGAGGCACTGCACGAGGAGGGAAAGCCCTTGGGACTTCATGTCTTTTGGGCCTAGACCAAGGTACAGGTGTTTGGAGGCTTGCTAGATGAAACAGTACAGTCTGTTCATACGTGTGGCGAGGACGTTGAGATCTCAGGAAGTTTCACGTATCTTGGTAGCGTAGTTCATAACAACGATGAGTCTCGCCAGGAAATCTTACGGCAGATTGGCCTGGCCCACGGTGTTATGAACTCGCCCAACACGAGTATATGGCGTTGTCGATACCTTTGTACAAGGAAAAAGATCCGGATCTTCAAGTCCCTTGTGCTCCCTGTCGTACTCTGTGATTGTGAGACATGGACACTAAATGGAGACTTTGAGAGGCGGATTGATGCCTTTGGTAATAAATGTGTACACAGAATCATGGGATATCGCTGGAATGATTTTGTGTCAAACCGGCGACTACTCCGTGAGACTGATTTGACATATACGAGTATTACCTGCATAGTCCGTCAACGCCAACTCCGGCTATACGGGCACGTGGCACGTTACTCTGAAGCTGATCCTGCTCATCGAGTTGTCTCTGTAAGAGACAATCCTGAGTGGAGGAGGCCAAGGGGACGCCCACGGAGTTCGTGACTTGAGCAAGTCGATAGATCCTGCCGGGAGGTACTCGGGTTGGGAAGGGGGCCTGCATGGAGACTCGCCCGGAGGGCCCCCTGGACTTGGCGACTTGGCGTCGTTGGGTGGGCGAGGCGACGCCCCCCCCGGCGTATGCCCCCACTGATTGATTGATTGATATCTGATTGGCCGTATGGGTTCCGCAGGGGAGCGTTATAATGGTGCTCTTCTTGTTTTCTTAACTGACTCCTGGTCATCCTCTCTTAGCCATTTCAGTGAAACTTTCTGAGATGCCTTTGACATATGGAAAGCCTTCGATAGAGTCTAGCATAAATCTTTGCTTTTTAAACTACGCTCCTACGGATTCTATCCCTCTCTCTGTACCTTTATCTCCAGTTTCCTTTCAGGCCATTCTATCTCTGCTATGGTAGACGACCCCTGTTCGCCTCCTAAACCTATCAACGGTGGTGTCCCACAGGGCTTTGTCTAATCACCCGATCTCTTTTAATTATTCATCAATGATCTTCTTTCCACAACAAACTGCCCAATCTACTCGTACGCTGATGACTCTACTTTGCATCATTCAACTTATTCAACAGAAGACCCTCCCAACATGAATTAAAAGACTCCAGACTGGAGGCTGCAGAACGCTTAGCCTCAGACCTTACTATCATTTATGATTGGGTTAGATGGAATCTGGTGTCCTTCGATGCCTTCAAAACTCAATTGCTACACCTATCAACTCGACACAATCTTCAAAACACCTATCCCCTCTTCTTCGACAATATTAAGCTCTCACCTTCTCCTACACTAGATATCCTCGGCCTATCCTTAACTCATAATCTTAACTAGAAACTTCACATCTCTTCTCTAACTAATCAGTTTCCTCGAGGTTGGGCGTTCTGTATCGTGTACGCCAGTTCCTTTCCATACGAGGACGGACCTTGTCCTTCCTTGTATGGAGTATGCTCTCACGTGTGTAGTGGCTTCACACACACAACCCTTTTGGACAGAGTAGAGTCTAAGGCTCTCCTTCTCATCAACTCCCCTCTTCTTACTGACAGTCTCCTATCTCTTGAATTCCGCCGGAATGTTGCATATCTCTCGTATCTTCTACAGATAGTTTCATGCTGACTACTCTTGTGAACTTGCTAACTGCATGCCTGCCCCCCCTCCGCGGCCCCGCTGAACTCGACTTTCTACACCTACTTACTCCTATACTGTCCACATCTCCTTATGCGAGAGTTAATTAATCAGAACCATCATTCTTTTATCACTCAAACTGGTAAACTCTGGAACAGCCTTCTTTTGTCTGTATTTCCTCCTACCTATGGCTTGAACTCTTTCAAGTGAGGAGTGTCAAGACACCATTTCCCGAAATTGACCTCTCTTTTTTTGCCTCTTGTTCTAGATGCTTATGTTGGAGCAGAGCCTGACGGACTTTTTTTTTTTTCATTATCGCTCTTAACACACACACACACACACACACACACACACACACACACACACACACACACACACACACACACAAACACACACATGTATTTTTTTTCGGTAAAGGAAGTAACTTAAGGTCTTCTCCTATAAAAGATAAAAGTAAGGAATTGCTAAAAAAAAGAGGTCAATTTCGGGTGGAAAGGTGTCTCGTTACACTCTTGAAAGAGGTCAAGTTATAGGCAGGAAGAAATACAGACAAAGTAAGGCTGTGCCATAGTTTACCAGTGTAAGGGATGAAAGAATGAAGATGCTGGTTAACTCCTGCTTAAAGGGTTGGGACAGTATAGGGATGAGTTACAGTAGAAAGTCGAGTGCAGCAGAGCCGCAGGAGGGGGTAGGCATGCAGTTAGCAGGTTCAGAAGGGCAGTCAGCATGAAAATATCGATAGAAGATAGAGAGGCAACATTGTGGCGAAATTTAAGAGGTAGAAGACTGTCAGCAAGAGGAGGGGAGCTGGTGAGACGAAGAGCCTTAAGCCGGCGTCACACTGGACCAAATCTGGCGAGCACGAGCTTTTGCTGGCAGCTTTTTTTCGAGGGATGGCTCGCTCGCGAGCTTTTGCTCCTGCGTGTAGCTCGCCGTTTGGACGGGGAGCAGCTCGGCGAGCCGCGAGCAGGCAGTCACCTGAGCTTCTGATGCACCGATATGTGAATAATATACATATTGCTTAGTGTATTGGATCCGTATACTCATGATATTAGATAACTTATTCACATACTCGTTTCATGTTTGATGGTGTTTGTAATATTTTATAATATTGTGAAAAGTAGTGTTGGTTTTTATTTTGATTTCTGGATCCCTGACCAAGACCAAGACCGCCCAGCTGAAGTAAACACTCGCCATGACCACCTTCACTCCTAGTTCTAGAGTTCATTGGTCCTCCGGTATTATGCATTCTTTAATATTTAGAGCCAGGGACCATCACGAGTTGTGGGACCACAGCCATCCACATTTCTGTAAGTCTACGCTGAAGAAAGTTAGATGGATTGTTGTTTACACCATGGTTCTCCCTTCTCTTCAGCCATGACCGAACCTAGACTCGTCTTTTCTTCTGCGCTCTTTGAATAACGGCAAGTAGTCCCGTCATAGCAGCACACTTAGCCGTAATGCGAAGC